>NC_060281.1:74178285-74194935 GCF_021613505.1 Equus quagga | reverse complement strand
TCGGGCTGCCCAGTGAGGGCCGGGTGGGGGCAGGTCACTGTCCACTCAGGCTGCCCGGTTGCTCTTCACAGTCCCTTCCTCAGCTGCCTTTGGTCGTGGGAGGCAAAGGAAGGCGACCTCGTTCCTCTGGGCCTAAAAATTCCTCTGTGCTATTCAAGGCCTGGACACTCCCCAGGGCAGTGGGGCTCTGGACTAACACGGACGCTCTTTGTCCCACATGGGGGTGGCACTTGGAAGAGTTTAAGGAATGGGGGGAAAAAAACCAGCAACAAACCAATAACTCTTGCCATGCTGTTTCTTGACTGAAAAGTCTCTCCCCCAGTGTGGGAGGAGGACAGAGGCTCAGAGGCTAAGTGGCATCTCCTGCTGCTGGGGCATGTGCGGGGGTGCAGGCACAAAAGCCAAGTCCAGCAAGTGCGAAGGTGGCAGATCCCGGGGCCCAGCCCATACTGTGGGCTCCCTACAGAGCGCCGGCCGAGGCCCGAGGACCCCACCCCCTACAGGGAACGGGAAGGGCAGCACATCCCACACCAGGCGCTGGGAGATGCAGAGCTGGCCGCAGAGGATGGTGGGGAGCTGCCCCCAGGAGCTGACCGAGGTCCTTACCATGATGATGTACCAGTTGTTGACAACTGTGAGTTCGAACAAGGTCACTGCCAAAGGGAATGAAGAAAGAGAGCACCTTGATCAGACCCACTTTTTCAGAGTCAGTTTCAAGTGGCCTCTCTCTACCCATCCTGGGTACCATGCACCTAAATGATGGTGTCCTCATTTGCTAGCTTGGGCTAGACAGACCAGCCAAGGCCCTCCCTGAGTGCCTGCCCCACAGGGAGTGTGACATCTTGGCTGTCTTCCAAAGAGCACGCCCTTTGCCTCAGCAGCCCGTGACGGACCAGGGCTGGGATGGGTGCTGGGGAAGGAGCACCCAGACCTTCTCACTGTAGATCTGGGGTGCCACGTGGGGCTCCCCTTCCTCTTGAGATGCTGCCTGGCAGGGCTACTTCTCCCCCAGCCCCTCCCTGGAACCCGGGAGCAGAGCTGTGTGGGCACAAGCGAGGGGCGGTGCAGGGCACTGTGGCAGGCTGGTGTGGCTGGGCCCCACCCTGCAACTGTGGGGTTGTGACAAGAGGGGCAGCTCCCCAGCATTGGGCTGCACGCCCTCCCTGAGGAAAGCACAAAGCTCTTGTGCTCCCTGACACTGAAAAAGTATCAGAAAAAGGAAGAAAACCCAGTGGCTGAGAGAGCCCTGGGATGCGGCCTGGCCTGCACCCACGAGGCTGGGCAACCACACCCTCCCTCCGGGCCAGAGAAGACTCGAGAAAGTGAGGCCAGCAGCTCCGGAGGGGAGACTTCAGACAGCCCTGCTACAGCACGCCTGGGCCCTGCGGTGACAGGGGCAGCAGGCCCAGGGAGGTCCCGCCCGTGGCCTCTGCACTCACCAAAGCTGTTGAGGATGTTGTCAAAGTTGTTGAGATAGTAGTAACCCTCTTCCACGGCGGTGCTGTTGCCCTGGGTGTGACTGAGCCAGCGGTAGGCGTCTGCCACTGTACTCGTACTGGCCGGGGAGACACAGGGCAGAAGGCAAGGTCACAGGACAATTGCTCACCTCGACAGGGGACAAAACATTTAAGCAAACCAAGGTCCGACCTGGAGCATCTGGCCTGGCCCAGCCGGGTGTCCTGCCCAGCCCCGCACTTCTCGCCCAAGTTCCCGGCTCGCAGGGGGCCCTTGGCTCCCTCGCCTGCTGGGTGCTGGTGGGAACCCCAGACTTGCCCCCCTTATCTGCCTCCACTTGGCATTTCTCTGCTGCCCAGCTACCCGAGAGAGACGCCGCTGGGCGGGGAGAGAGGCAGAGCCTCGTCTGGACCTCCCAGTCTAGGACCGGCTTGAGGCCAGGTCCTCGGCAGCAGCATGGCGAGGGGAAGCTCCCGGCCAGGCGTGCTCCAGCACTCAGCCTGCGTGTGCCAACAGGCCGCCCTGTTCTGAGAGCTTATTGGCTGCCTTCCTTCCGACCCTCTATGGCTGATCTGCTGTATCTACACGGACACTTCCGCACATCGGGTCCTTGGGCCCCCGGGGAGCTTCTTCAGAAGGCAGAGCCCTGGGCCCCTGCGGCTCCCCTGACAATTTTGCTGCACTCTTAAGCTTGTGCCCCACTGCTACAGGCTTCTGGTTCTGAGCTCAGCCTGACACTCCGAATGGCTTCCAGTGTCCTTGGAAACTGTCTTTATCGGTGCCTCAGGCCACATGGGCACATTTTAAAGGCAGCACTGTGATTTCATCGTGGTGGCTCAGGAGGAGGCAGGAGAAGGGAAAGGAGAGGTCATGGGAGGTTGTGCCTCACTCTCTGTCCCTGCCCCTGAGACCTCCCCATGAGTGTCCGTCTGTCTTATCCTACGGGCTGTCACTAGGGACGCATGTCTGCCCTGGCCCCCAGCCACCTCCAGAGAGAAGAGGGAGGAAGCTGGGCACTCAGGCCTCGGGCCCCAGGCTACTCCTGGCTCTGGAGCGGCCTTCGGCCCTCAGCCCAAAGGGCCTGGCTGTGTGGCTGATGGAGGCCTGGCTGGAGCACGGCTCCCAGGCCTGCTTAGGGGACGAGGAAACCGGCTCAGGCATCCTCACCTGGGACCACCCTGTGGTTCCAGGCCCCTCCCTAGCTACTGCACTGAACGAAGCCCTGAAAGCAAGGCAAAGTGAGTCCCAGGGCTTAAAGGGGCTCGGCCCTGAGGACCCGAGGCCCAGGGGACCCACCCGGGGGGGGGTCAGTGTGCCATCCTGGCTGCCAGGCCCGGGCAGGGCGGGGCCCCGTGGCACACTCACTTGCAGCAGTTGGGGTAGAGGATCCCACAGAAGAACTCCATGCCCACGATGGCGAACGAGTAGTAGAAGATGAGCAGGGTGAGGCCCAGGCTGGGGAGGAGGGTCGGAAGGGACGGGTGACTCAGGGCGCGGCAGGCACCGGCTCCTGCGGCAGCCCCGGCGTCCTCAGGCCCCCTGGGCTGACTGGGGAGAGGCATGCCCCTAGCCAGGTTCACCACTGCAAAGAGTCTGCAGGGGAGGGGCCTCGTGATTCGGGTCTGGGGTCAGAACGGCTTGAATAGGGACTCTAGGCACAGATGCCCCTTCACCAGAGATTCACCCCTTACCTGTGAAGGTAGACTCACAGGTGACCCCTTACCTGTGAATGTAGACACAGGTGGTAAGTGAGTTGACAGCTCCCTGCCCTCCCAACTACATATGTCACACAGGTCAGTGGAGGAAAGTGTGCCAGGGACACCTGTGGTGGTCCAGGTTTCAGTCTCCTCGAGACCCGCCAGCCCCTCGATGTCAGTCCTTTTTGGGACTCCTCCTCTCCCCCCGCTACCACCCAGCTGCCTGCCCCAAGGGGCACAAGCTCACGAGGCCTGGCCCTGGGGCCGCGAGGTGGGCGGTACCTGGCCATCCGGGGCAGCAGCTCGAACATGGTGTCCAGCACGTTACGGTAGCGCTTCTTCAACTTAAACAGCCTGAGCGAGGGAGGAGGCCGGGTCACCACACGGCAGCGCACGGCCGCGGCCCCGCCTTCCACAGCACCAGGGGAGACGGCAGGCCCGGGTCCCGCACCCACCTGGGCGCCCACTTCCCTCAGAGCCGCCAGCCCGGCACCCGGGAGGGGACAGTCGTGGCACCAGGACATTGGGGCTGGACGGGCCCCGCCCTCAAGGGATGCAGAGCCACCCCGGGGCTCCTCAGTCTCCTCCCCGGGTGAGGGGGTGTCAGCGGCTATTCACCACAGTGGACAAATGAAGCCAGGAGGCTCAGAGAGGGACAAGGCCTCGCCTAGGACAGTGCTCAAACCCCAGGACAACGGGAACACCCACGCCCACAGAGGAGCCAGTGGAGTATGGGAGGGATGCTGACAACCGCTGGCCCGGCCACCACCACCGGTGCATGGCCACCCCCGGGCCCCGTCCCACAGCCCCACCTCTCCTCCCAGGAAAGACGGGGCAGGATGGTGGACATGTATGGGATGCCAGCGGGATGTTCAAGAGGAAAAGCAGGCTTCTGAAGACACAAGAGCTCAAGACCCCAAGGAGGAAGGGACACTGCCCCCGAAGCAGCGTGCTACTGGTTTCCTACAACGGCCCCTGGGAAAAAGGGAGACCACGCGAGGGATTTTCTTGACAAGGGGCTGTGCCAGAAAAGCATGGGGCATTTTTTTCTCAAAAGCCCCTTTGGACCCTCAGAGGCTGTGGCTCTCTAGTTTATGACTCTGGGAACGTGTGATCCTGTGGCTGAGCTGACAGCACCGCAGGCCCAGCTCCCCTGAGCCATGAGCCTCATTTCTCTTCCACAGTCGAGGCGATTGGCCCCAGTGGTGGGAGGCGGCAGGCAGTCTGCACGTCCTCACAGGGGAGACAGTGGCCGCCCAGGTGCCTCTGCAGGGAGCGTGCACCTCTGACCCCAGGCTTGGGAGTCTCTGGCTCATTCCAGCCACTTCCCAGACCAGCCCTCCCCCTGCCCGGTCACCTCAGCAGCTGCAGGGGCCGCAGGACCACTATGAAGTAAAAGGGCTCCATGTTGAAGGCCAGAGCCAGCAGTCCCAGGAAGGCGAGCGCCGTGACGGAGAAGTCGAACCTAGCAGGGAGAGGAGGCGCTGGGTGCGTCCGGCCCAGCCCCGGGCCTCCCCACGACGAGCCCGTTCCCCAACCCTGTTCCGCGCTCCTTGCAAGCAGCCACATGCCAACCACAATAGAGGCACAGTGTGCCTGCGGTGGCCCACGGTGGCCACGTCGGGAAGCAGCTTCCTGGCGCCTTGGGGTTTCTGAGGTTGGCCTGGCGGGGCCCCCAGGCCCAGCACATCTCAGGGTTGGGCCTCGAGGCTCTGACCCTCAGGGCAGAAACACCCGGAAACCCTCCTGAAAGTCCCGCATTGGTCTAACAACAGACGCCTGGTTATCCCAGTGACACCGACCCTCACGGAGTAACCGAGGGAGGGGCAGGCTGGGCAGTGGGAGGCCGCCTGGAGACCAGCGGGCCTGCCCCAGACAGGGTCCCCCCTCCAGGGATACCAACACGACCCTGAACACAGTGTTGGTACATGCCCTGCGGTTCTGCCCGACTCTTCCCCACTCCTTAACCAAGGTCTCGTGAGTGCCGCCTGACTTCACATGAGTGACCTAACGAGGCGTCAGTGACCTCTCGAGGTCTCAGGGGGACTGGGAGAAGGGCCACCAGCTCGAGGCTGACCAAAGAAGTGGTGTGACTTCCTTCTCTGTGGGCGTCATGGTTTTTATG
This sequence comes from Equus quagga, assembly GCF_021613505.1. Taxonomy (NCBI): domain Eukaryota; kingdom Metazoa; phylum Chordata; class Mammalia; order Perissodactyla; family Equidae; genus Equus; species Equus quagga. The sequence continues at coordinate 74,189,658 of NC_060281.1, read as the reverse complement.
GAGAAAAGAGCTTAGTTGTCAGGGAAGGTATGGGGTTACATGACTCAGAAAGAGCCAGCCAGCCTGAGGACCCTCAAGCAGCCACATCCAGGAGGGCCTAGCGTGGGCAGCCTGAGAGAGAAGGACAAGAGCCGGAGCCTGGGGAGCCCCCGAGCCACAGCACAGAAGCCCCGACCCTCCTCGGCCCTTCCTCCTGCCGGCGCAGACATGGCGTGCGTGCTGCAGGTACGCAGGGAGAGGCCCAGGCTCTTACTCTCTGACCTGGTTTAGAACATGCTCCCACTTACAGATTCCATCCGGAGGAGAGGTACTCGACGGGGCCCAGGCCAGCCACTTTCAGGAACAGCTCCACGGCGTAGACTGTGGACGGGGGCAGCGGTTAGCAGTGGGCCCTCCCGCAGCCGCTCCCACCCTGGTCCGGCTCCGTTTCCTCACTGAGAGGCTGCTCTGAGGTGTCCAGCCCCCCCGCAGGCTGCACACCCACATCACACCCACGCCACACCACGAGAGTGCAGGCTCCAGGAGAGGGCCCAGCCCAGCGCTGGTCAACTGTGGCACTGTGCATAAGCAGAGAAGCACCCTCCCCATCTTGGGGATGGCCCAGCCGTGTGTCCATCAGCAGGCATTTCCCACAGCTCTTCTGGGCCGGGCATTGCACTGCGCTGGGTGTGCAACAGTGAACAGCACAGTGCAGCGCCCCTCACATGGAGTTCAGAGTCCAGACAGGAGGAAAGACTGACGGGGCAATGAAGAGGCAGAGTGCTCAGGGATGTTTAGACGTAAAAGAGGACAAATGTCAGGCAGAGTGGTCTGGCAAGGGGACGAGGGCATCAGGCAGAGGAAGCCAGCTGTGCAAAGCCCCAGGGGTAAGAAAGGGCCCGGGGCACTGGGAGAAGGACACTGTTCATGAGGGCTGCAGCGTGGGGGAGGGCGGTGGTACTGGAAAGAGATGAGGTCGAAGAGGAAGCCAGGGAGCCCCTGGGGCAGGCAGTGGGAGTCATGCCCAGGATGGGGACCTGATCTGAAGGGCAGTGGAGAACCACGGAAGGCTTTTAAATAGGGGCAGGATGGAATCAGACTCAATTTCTGCTCCATTCTCGTCAAGCTTCCCTGTTTTAGAGAAGAGCTACGAGATCCTAAACCAAGGGAAAGCCCCCCCAGCCGGTGTTTCAGACGAGCCGTTCGGCAAAGGCATGGCAGAGACTTACTAGTCAGAAAGACGACGTAACTCCAGGGCACGTGCTTGGAGAAGAAGTTCCCGCCTGCAAGACAGAGGGGCAGCGGCTCAAGAGGCGGGCCAGGCGTGCCCTCAGGACGGGCCAGGCCCCAGCCGGGGCTCACCTTTCAACATGAAGGTCTCCACGAGGATCCAGACCCCGTTGACTGCCACCACCAAGTCTGCAACAGACAGGCCCGTTAATAGGCAAGGAAGGCACAGGCGGGCAAGGACGTCTGCAGGCCACAGCGGCAGCCCCTGGCTAATGTCCCGCTCTGGGAGATTCGGAGGGCAGGGCGGCTCCACATGCCATGACCCCTCTTTGCTTAGTGCCTGACCATGAGCTAAATCAACCCCTGGTTTCACCTAGAAAACAGCTACGGATTTTTAAAAACACACCCTCTGTGTCGCTGTAGGGAGACCAGCTAAGACGGGTCAGTAAAACCTACAAATTATTCCAAGTCAGTGTAAAAGATGGACAATATACCCAGGGTTTAAGGATTGAAAATGTTTGATTTTCCCCTAGAGAGGTCTGATTTTAAAACAATTGCATGAACTAGTTAGCAAAATCTGCATATGGGTTTGGCCGCTCACTCAGCAATCCCACTTCTGGGGATCCATCCCCATGAGACACTCGCAAAAACACAAAACAAGGTAAACTGAAAGTTATTCACTAAAGAACTATGTGTGATAGCAAAAAGCTAGGAATAACCTAAACGATCGATAGGGGACTCGCTGAGTGAACTATGATACGTTCACAAAATGGTGTGCTGTCAACTATAAGAAGAAACAAGCAACATCTCCCTCTAGCAATATGGACTGGTCTCCAGGATATACTGTTAACTGGCAAAAGCAAGGTGGGAAAAACGTGTGTAAAGTCTGCTATCGTTTATTTAAGACAGGGGGATACGCATATATATGCATCTACTTATAGTTTTTAAAAAATGGAAGGATAAACCATGATAAAAGTTACCCATTGTGGGAGGTGTCAGGATATAAACGAAATGTCCTTGAATATACTTTGTTTTGTAGATCTGACTTAGAACCATATAAATATTTTATATAATTACACAACAAAATTAAATGTAAAAAACCCCTAAAAATAAAAAATAACATGAAATAAAGAAACCTAAATGTGTATCCAGATGGGGACACTGCTGCCCAGAGAACTAGCCAGGTGACCTTAACACACAGTCATCTGAATGTCCATCCTGGAGCGGGGTTTCTAGAATCACGTTGTTGGGGTTGTTGATATTGTTTCTCAGAGTCTATTGTGTGTGTACTGTGGGATAAAGCAAATGAGTAATTGTGTTAGTGTTGTTGGGAACCAGGATTTTAAGACGGAAATCTAGATATGAAAGAATGATGAAGTTAGGTGAAAACCCTATAGTCCTGAACTTGAATTAGAAATATCAGAATAAACTTACAACACAGTTCATCTTCAAAAAATCAAAACCCTACCTTTGTCCATGGAAAGACCTAGAAACAATAACCAACTGCAAGCAATGAGCAGCTCTAGCATCTTAGATTGTGGTCTCTAAACACCATTTCTCATTAAATGGAACCAGAGCTTCCTAGAAAGACTGAATCCAGTCAAGCCTCTAGATTAGTACCGTCCAAGAGAACTTTCCAGGACCACGGAAATCTCATCTGTGCTGTCCAAGACATCAGCCATATGTGGTTATCGAGCACTTGAAATGTGGCTATTGCGACTGAGGAACTGAATTTTTAATTTTAGCTAGCTTAAATTTAAATAGCCGCATGTGGCTAGTGGCTACCACATTGGATAACACAGCTCTAGATATTAAAAAATAGATAAATATCAAATATATCAAGTATATATACTGGATATGAGCCAACTATATATACCAAATTATAGGAAATAAGCCACAGAGGAACATGCAAAAACAAGACTACAGGACAAACAATCCTACTTCTTCAACTAAATATTACAAGAGAGAGGAAAGGGATGGAAGAGAAGCTTCTAGATTAAAACTGACTTAAGTGACATAGCAACCAATCCCTCTCTGTGGTTCTGGAATTTGCTTCCAAAACTCCAGGTCTAGAGAGGGGACAAGGAGCCAAGTGAGAGTACAGATGGACAAGAAAGACTGGCGTGAGAGGGTGACTGTCGAAGCCGGGTGGTGGGTACGCGGATGCTCATTATAACCTCTCACTCTTAGGCATGCTGGGCATTTTCCATAAGCAACCACACGGCTGCAGGACCACTCTGGCAATCGCCTCTCCACCCTCTGGAACGTAAAAGACGCGGGAGGAAAGGGGCCTAGAGCTGTGATGTTTCACTTACACATGAAATACTGGAAGGCCTTGGACTTCACAAGGATATTAATTCCTATTTGAAGAGAAGAAATGTTAACATGGATATTTTCACGTGCTAGTACACATCCCCCACCACACACTTCGTGCACGTGAGCAACACGGTAGTTATGCTGGGGGCGGAAAGGAAGGGCCCACTCTAAGGGTGACAGCACGCTTGGGCTCGGACCCCCGGACCAGACTGCACTGACAACAGCTGCTCCAGGGGAGCCCGGACGGAGCAGAGCAAAGCCGGGCTGGCCACTGCTGAAACTCACTTGCTGCTGGCCCGGCCCAGGCTACGTATTCAGCCGCTTGAGTAACTATCATCTAGTGCAATGGAAAACCCTCGAAAGAACATGGGATAACAGCCGTGCCCGAAGCCCTAGCTGTGGTTGAAGTCATGAGACACTTCACTCTCGTTCCTAACAGCCCAGACCCGGGCTTCGGCTGTTGCACGGGAACTTCCCTGGGAGCTAACCTACCCCCATGCGGAACTCCAAAACTGGCATTAAATTACAGGGCAACGACTAGGTAAATAACATGGGTAGTTCGATTTTTAAACTTTTGAATCTTATACTATGTAGGAAACCATACTACATCCTCTCCTGCCGCAGGAGGACGGTCAGAACACGTCACCTGATAAAAAGGCAGGTTTGAGAATAGAGTATTTAATGCAATCCCAGCACTCTTTTAAAAATGCACACAACAATAACCAACAACAGAAGGGAGCACGTCAGAGAATTAACAGGGGTTACCTCTGCGTGGGAAGTCTTCATTCCTTCTAACTATCCCACTTTGTCAATTTCCTTCAATGAGTCTCTATTCCACAAATGTCTTGGTTTGGGTTTTAAGCTACCGATTTCCCTGCTGGGGTAACCACACTCTCTCTGTCCCTTTTATACACACAGACATTCAGACACACACATGCACGCACACACACACCGCCCCCCCGAGCATTCTTCCAATGCCGTCTGTGCTCTCTGGAAAGCTCCAGCTGTGCCCAGCTGCCCAGACGCCACAGCCAAGGCGAGCTTACCTTTGAAGATGAGGAAGGCCGTCCTAGGGAGCGCATCGAACCAGTGCTCTCTGTTGCTCTTGGCCTGGCCAGGAAACAGGGCCACGGGAGAGGGGGCGTTAGGACCAGTGACCAGAACCTAGCCCGAGGGACCAGGACGCCGCTTTCCCTCCCTGCCGGCCCAGCTAACTTGGGGAGCAAGGAAAACACTCAGGGATCTAAATAACAACGAAGACAGCCAAGGTTTATGAGCAGTGAAATGGCCATGCACACGCGTTATTATTATACAATCCTGAACATAACTCTGTAGGTGGGGCTTCCCACTGTCCCATTGCCCAGGTGAGACAAGCCTGATGTCACACGGCGACTAATGGGGTCTGAGATTTGGTGCTCTTAACCAGGACACTGCATGGCAAATGTAAGGCCAACTGAGGGGGCCGGGGGCCACCTGTCATCCCTGCAGTGCCAGCGCCAGGCCGAGAGCTGAGCTCTTCGAGCAGGAAGGAGCTGGACCTCCAGGCACCTCTCGGCCTTGTCCCCCCATGGAACCGTCTGCCCACTCCCTCTCCAGTCTCACAGGAGCTCTCACCTTCCACTTCAAGGCAGCGACTTCGTAGATATCATAAAAGTCCTTGAGGCTGTCATAGGCAACATGAAAAGGCAAAAAAATCAGAACAGTTCCCACTGAGCCTCAGGTCTGTCACTCACCTGCCTGCGGTCACTTTAAGGGGGGTGGGGGGAGGGGACATCCGGGAGCCCCAGCACATCAGTGCCCAGGGGACCCGTACCTGCAGACCTTTCCTCTCCTTCCTCCAGGGGCTATGAAGACTTAATCCACTCAGTCTACACTGACTAGGGACAGCTTCAATCTCCTGGATTACTGTAATTCTTGGACAGACAGGGTCCGAGCCTCCTTCAGCACAGGACTTAACGAAAAAACTGGGACTGCCAGCTCAGCCCAGAAGGAGCTCGCTCTCGTCTCTGCAGATGGCCTCCTTCTTTCTGAGCCAAAAAGAAGAGTTTGGGTCATCAGCAGTCTAAAAGACCAATGCGGCCCACGGAGGGCTCAGGGCCAGTTCTTCAAGGCTGTGCGGGGGGTGCGGGCTGGGGGGGTGCGTGTGTCTGTGTGTGTTCGCCCCCTCTGTGGATGTGCTCGCATGGGACTGCCCCACCTCACGCAGAGCTCGAGGGTAGACAGCTGGCCAGTCCATCTCAGGAGCCATTCCCTTTTTTGTCAAGCCAGCTTCAACTGGATTTGGGTTGGATTTTTGTCAGTGGCAAAAAGAACCCTCCCGAATATGGTTTACGTGTGTAAGACTCTCTGTGAAGAACTAAAGTCCCCAACGAGCCTCTGCCCACCCCCTGCCGGTGCCTCTGTGAATGCCTGTCCCGCCGCATCGGCCGCTTGGCATCCCCCCTCACCTGAGCAGAGGTGTGTTGCTCTGATTCAGCGCCTTGAAAGTGAGATAGCGCTCCCCGGCACTCATCCGGGGCTTGTAGAAACGCATCAGGCCTTCAAACTGCCTGTAGGAGATGCCAGCGGGCTTCTGCGGGAGAGGGAAGGTGTGTTCCCACATGAAACACAGGGACACATAGAGCCCAGACCACTCTCCTCTCAGGGGCAGCCACTGCGGCCGCGCAGCACACACAGGATCCCAGGGCGCCCTGCGCTTTCTTGCTCTCCCAAGGGCAGGACTTCTAGTTTCTGAAGCTGCTGGCCCTGCCATGCTTAGGGGCTGCTTGGGGCGAGGGAGGGAGAGCAGGACCAACCCCTCCCGGCCCAGCCCCCTCCTCCCTACCCGCTGGCTGACGAGCAGGCGGTAGGCATGCTGGATAGCGGTCCGCTTATGCAGCAGCAAAGACTTGAACTTGCGTTTCTCGATGTCATTGAAGGTGTCGAACACCACGGCCAGAAGCTGTGAGGGAAAAGCACAGAGACCTGGCTTCCCTGCGTGGTGGGGCCTCAGGGGGTCGGGGAGGTCATTCTCTGCCTCCAGAGAAGCGGGGCTGCAGGAGACCCTCCCACCGCCCCTCGCGGGGCAGAAGTTTGTCTCCTTCTCAGCAGAGGCGGGCATTCACTGCCACTGGTCAATTCCTCTCTTCAGATACGAGAAGATGCTGTCACTACATTTCCCCCAGGTTCTTCTCTCCACCCTCAGCTCGTCCCTGGCGGGCAGTTTTATGGGGGGAGAGGGAAGCAGCGAGAGGAACACGCGGGGTTCCACGCCTAGTTCAGCTCAGAGTAATGGCTGGGGAGGCCGTGTGTCCATGCCGTTCTCCAGCCTCGGGGCAGGAAGGAACGCATTGTGCAGGCACTTCCCTCCTGGGGAGTCCTAGCTTCAAGCCGGCCCCCAGAACAGGGAAAAAGAAGCCTGCCCTGGAGGGCATGACATTCTGGAACCGCCTGATCCCAAGTTAGCACCCTAACAACACGGGCTGCATTATCAAAGGGCAACGGGAAGGTGGAAGCAGAATTTGAAAGACGCCTTTATGGAAACACTTTCTTTTTCTTCCAAAAATATTTCAAGGGAAACTCTTGTCCTTTCTACCCCTTCAGATTGGTCCTCCACTTTTTTTTCCTTTAGGTCAAGGGAGGGTCAGCAAACTTTTTCTATAAAAAGCCAGACAGCAAATATTTTAGGCTCTGAAGACCAGATGGTCTCTGTCGAAAGTATTCAACCCTGCAGTTGTAGCAGGAAATCAGCCACCGATGATACATAAACAAATGGGCACGGCTGTGTGCCAATAAAACTTTATTTACAAGAACAGGCGGTGGGCTGGCTTTGGCCAGTGGGCTGCAGTTTGCTGACCCACGCCGTAGATTTTCACAGCTCTCAATACATTACGAATTCAAACAAATAAATTACACATAATATATTTTTATGATTCTAAACTAACAAGAGCATAGAAGAATTGTAACATGTATAAACAGATCACCAACACATTTTTTTGGTTTTGAGGAATTAAAAAGAATTTTTTTCCTTTTTAAGACTTCAGATCTTTAGATTTACAAGTCTATCCCAGAGAGTGTCTTCCTCTTCTCTCCCGGGCCTGACTGGTGACGGGTGGGAGACTGCTCTTTGGAAGTATAAAATAAAGAGCGGGCTTGATACAAGCCTCTCCCTGATGATTGGGGCACTGACGTGGGGTCTGGGCACCGGCCTCGTGGCCTGGTCTCGGAGGTCATCTGCTGATGGCAGGAATGTCCCTGGTGCTAGCCAAGCCTCCTCGAACACCTCCAAAACTCCCGGTGGACATGGGACTGCATATCCTCCTTAAACAAATGTGTCTGCACTGGATTTTCTGACGGTTCATGATAAATGGGGTGGGAATGCACCAGACATTCCTGGCAGGCGGTGCAGTGGGATGCAGAGGCTAAGAGCAGCGCTCTGGAATCAGGCCGCTCCCCAGGCCACCCTGAGCTGTGCAGCCATGGGCAAGTCGCTCTGTCAGTCTGATCCTCAGTTTCCTCATCTATAAATTGAGAATCCTAATAGCACCTCCAGGGCCTTGCATTACATCATTGAATCCTCTCACACAAAGCACTCTGCATGGTGCTAAGACTTAATAAGTGCCAGCTTTTATCGTTATGATACACATCTGCCGTGAGAACGAGAAGGTCGCAGGGCAGCCCTGGCTCACACTTGGGCACTCTCAGCAGTACCAACCCAGGGAGGCTGCTACCGCGATAACCAGCTGACCTCAGTCCCAACAGGGTGGCCCCCGCCACACACTCGACTACAATCTGCACCGTCCTTCCCCCACATTCGGCCCTCTGAGGCCGACGGCAGTCCCTTCTTCTCCATGCCCACAGCGCCCAGCACCGTGCCGGCTGGACAGGCTCCTCCAGCGGAGCGCGAGGCCCCGCGACTCACCAGGTTCATGATGAAGTACAGCTCGATGGAGAGGTACACGATGAAGAAGACACAGGACCAGGGGTTCCGGGAGTAGGACGGCATCATCACATCTGGGAAGCTGCATTTGCAGAGCGTCAGCCGCAGGCCCGCCTCTGCTGATCTCCATCTTCTCAAAGGACATCCCTCTTTTCTGCCTTCCCGGCCCATGCCCCCTTCCCCCACTCTCAGACCACAGGCTTCGAGCTCACCAGGCCACTCCCACCCCTCCAGTGCCCCAAGCACCCGCCTGGACTGAGACCTGGAACATTCGCAGCTGAAAAGAGGAGACCCCGGGCACTAGCAGAGGGCGGGAGCCCAAGCAGAGCCCGGACTTACTTGGCCGTGGTCAGAAGGACGAAGAGACTGACGATGCTGTTCTCCAGGGTGCTGAAGTACTGCGCGGGAAGGGAGGCAGAGGAACGCGCTGGCACCACTCCGAGGGTGCGCACCAGCCAGGAACAGGCAGCGATGGGCCTCCCGGAGCACCCGGCCCTTCCGCCTCCCACCACCCTCCTCCACCCAAGGAGCCCTGCAGGATGGCGACAAAGGAGCAAACGTGGAGTCTGGAGGCAGACACTGAGTCTGGGACTCCCGCCCCAGAGAATCACATGTTTGTACTATTAGCCTGGCTCTTCCCCACCCTCCTCTGCCAGAAAGTTCCAATGTTCCAGATCTGACCCTGGAAATATCCCTCTCAAGGACAGGAAAGGAGATCCTCTTAGCACTCGAGGAAGGAAACAGCTCAAGTCGGGGTGCCGGGGACTTTCAGATGCCATAGCTATGACGAGAACCCAGGCAGGGCATCCCTTCCTAAGGGCCAGGAGGTCCGACCAGCCACCCTGTCTGAGGGGAAAGGCCTCCCATCAAGGAACAAACAGACAAACATGCTGATTACTCACAGGATCTGAAGGATTAGGGGAGAACAAGTAGAAACCTAGGTGGTGGAAAACAGATTGGAAAGAAGGTTAGAGCAGAGGTCCCAAACACAGATGTCAGAGGATAGGGCGATACATGTAACTAAGTGCAGTGGGCCGAGGGTGAGCAACAGGGAGCGGTGGGGACTGCAGCACTCCAGAGAACCTCTGCCAGAGGGCGCGGGTACTACGGGCCCTGGACGACCGCTGCCATTTGGGAATGTGGCCTGAGTACTGTCAAGTCTACTATTAAAAAGGGAGGGCCGGCCCGGTGGGGTAGTGGTTAAGTTCACGTGCCCTGCTTCAGTGGCCCCGGGATTCACGGGTTCTGATCTCAGGTACAGAGCTACACAGCGCTCGTCAAGCTATGCGGCGGCAGACATCCCACATATACAGAAGAGGAAGATTGGCATGGATGTTAGCTCAGGGACAATCTTCCTGACCAAAAAAAAAAAAAAAAAAGGCAGGAAATCTGTATTTTTGTGTAAAAATCTAATTTTGAAATGCAGGCTCAACACTTCCAGACCATACGAAACTCACCCATAGGCTGGATTTGGCATCCAGACTGCCAGTTTGCAATCTCTGATTTTGAGAACGTGACAGCCAAGTAACAATTCCAAAGGGACCCTGCTATTCCCCTGTAGCCAAGGGTCCCGGGGTGGGAGCACCATGAATTTCCTCCCCCTCAGAACGGGCTATTCCCCCGAGTCCTTGGAATCCTGAGTAGGAAAAGGGAGGCACTCTAACCTCAGGGGAAGTCAGCCCCCTTGGAGCACAAAAGAAATTCTATGGAGTGGGGTTGGGGGGGTAGGGGGAGTGGGAGCCAACAGCTCATACAGAGCAGTCACCAGGGCCCGGGCTGGCCTGAGAGCCAGGGCTCTCTGCTCCCACTGTCTTTGCCATCCCGGCACGAGAGAAGGGGCCTCGGGCCTCCAAGCCATGTCCCGGGATCGCCGCTGGCTGAGCCCCGTGTCTGGACGTGGGTGTCGCATGATACTTGGCCTTGTCTGAGGAGGTGAGGGTCAGAAAGGCCACGACCTGCTTTTCTATTGAGTGAAGCTGAAGCGTGCAGACCCCATCCAGGCACACGCTGTGGAGACACTCTCAGGAAACACGCGCATTCACTGCAGTGTGATTTGTGAGTGAAAAATAACCACCAACAGAACAGATGAACAAATCTGGGTGTACTCACATAACAGGTCGCTATACTCCAGTGACAATGAATGAACTCATCTACATGGAGCAGCGTGAATGCACTTCAAAACACAGCATTGGGCAGAAGAGCGACTTGCAGGAGGGGACACACACATTATGGACCATCTATACAGAACTTTCAACGTGCAAAGCAATACCGTCTATTTGGTGCTGAAGGAAACCTCAGTATACAGGAAGACTACGACCCGCACGGCAATGACCAGCTCAGGACGGGGCCCAGGGTGGGGGATGCAGATGACGGAAGGTCCAGAGGCGCCTTCCAGTTTACTCCTGATACTTCATCTCCTAAGCTGGAGTCTGTGGGGGTTATGTCACTCGCAGAACCTTTCTGAACTTCTAAAACTGTCCAGTTCACCTTTCGTCCACTCTGAATTTGGTTTTAGAGACCGCCAGGTCCTGGGCGAGGGAACTCACCAAGGATGGCGAAAATGATCATGAAGAAGAGCAGCAGCAGGAGGATGTCCATGAAGGGCGGCAGCGACTGGAAGATCTGCCGCAGGTTCCTGGGCAGACAGACGGGGCGGAGTGAGGCTCGGCCGGGGCGGGGGGCCCCTCAGGGGGGATCTCTCATCTGTGTGGGCCCTCAGGGGGGATCTCTAGTCTGTGTGGGCCCTCAGTGGGGGAATCTCTCTTCTGTCTGGGGTTCCTGAGTTTAGGATCTCTCGACTGTCTGGGGTTCCTCATTGGGGGCATCTTGTCTGTCTGGGTCTCCTCAATGGGGTGTCTCTCATCTGCGTGGGCTCCTCAGTGGGGGATCTCTCATCTGCGTGGGCTCCTCAGTGGGGGATCTCTCATCTG
>NC_060281.1:74120196-74178275 GCF_021613505.1 Equus quagga | reverse complement strand
GGGATCTCTCATCTGCGTGGGCTCCTCAGTGGGGGATCTCTCATCTGTGTGGCCCCTCAGTGGGGATCTCTTGTCTGTGTGGGGCTCCTCAGTGGGGTACACTCTTGTGGAGATGGGAGCCTGGTGCTCCTGACTGACAGAACACTAAATGCCATCATACTTTGCTCTGTGATGTCACCCTTAGTGTTTTCCCAGACTTCCTCTCAGTTGGTGACATGTAAGAACAGGGGCTGGTGTAGGACACACACAGCCTCTCTTCCTCTTACAGAGTCCAAGCAAGCGAGTGTCCAGGAAGAGACGGAAGAGCAGAAGGCCACGGCACGGCCTTGGGTGCAAAGTCAGCTTCCACGAGTGGGATGTGGGATGCAAGAAGACAGTTCAGGGCCACTTAGTCCTGGGACACCTGTTTCCAGCCTTGAGGACGGGCCCGGCGAATAAATTGCCAGCCCATTCTCATCAAAGTACCCTAGCCAAGAGATTTTCCAGATGGAGTCTTCAGAACTAAGTTTAACTCCAGGCCCCCGGCCTGGTTTGAGTTAAGTCACCAGTCTCGGTGGAGGTGCCAGCACACCCTGCTGAGTCACACGGACTCTGCCAAGTCGCCTGCTTTAGGCTGCCCCTGCTGCTGTGTTTGGGCGGGTAACATGCTCAGAGAGAGCAGCCGGCCCCAGAAGGTTGCAGGGAGACGGGAAAGAACCCCAGACCTGGAGTCAGGAGCTCTGAGCTGCAGCAGGAGCACCCGCTTCCTCTGTCTGGGTCACACGGCAGAGGGAAATGAGTGCCCACAGCTGATCTACGCGCAGGACCGATCTGCTCACCACTTGACTCACTGGGTCTGCTCCACTGCCCCAGAGGGCCGGGCCAGGCCATAAGCGCGACTGTGTGAGCAGCTCCTCCCCGGGCCTTACCGCCGGACACCGCCGCAGTACCGACAGTCCACCAGAAAGATGCAGCGCAGCGCCCGGGTCACCCGCATGTGTGACGTCTGCCGTACCAACACCACGATGGCCTCGATGAACTGCACCACCAGCACGGAGGTCTGCGGGTGGACAGGCACGGGGTACCGTCAGCTCCCCAACCCAGCCCGCTCCCCAATACCTTGAACTGAGGGCTGCCTGGATACGGTCCCCTGTGGCCTTGAACGGCCCTTCCCTTCTCTCCAGCTCTCTCCTACCTCCCCCAACATCAAGCAGCCCCTGGAGAGGAGCTGTCGGCTGCTGGCACAGATGCGTGGACCCAGGAGAACGAACCCAAGAGGAACGCCCCCCGAAGTCAGTTAGCTGGCAGTCGCTGAGCAAGACCAGCACTTGCCCGGCCACATCCACCCGCCTTGGCTTTAGGCTCTCCCTACTCGCACCGTGAGGGCCCCTGAGGTCCGCGATGCATCTTGATCTCCAACTCCTCGGGCACATTCCCCCGATAAGAGTTCTTGGTTTTTACACTGCAAACCGCCACTCTGACCCATTCCTACTTACGCCTCTCTCTGCGGCCCCGAGAGCCGGTGTTCAGTACTGGTTACTGATCAGCCTGCGCTTGGAGGCCAGACAGACCTGGGTTTGAATCCCAGCTCTGTGGGGTTTAGATCTTATTCTCTTCTGACTGGCTGGCCAGAAACTAGGAACAGTAATTCATCTCCTGCAAAGGTCGTCATGCTAGTGCTTGGCACGCACTAAACACTACATCACATTAGCTACTGTTGGCATCACCGTGACCTCTGGAGCGTGGCTCTGCAAGGCTGGAAGCATGGCGAGGACAGGGACCCACGGTTACACTCAGGTGCAGGAGTGGGGATGTGGAACTGAACTGAAGGCACGGGCTTGAAGGTGACATGGGAGAAAATGCTGTAAGGAGACGGACACGTCACCTTGACCATGGTCCGTTTGTGCCGGATGAAGGTATGGAGGCCCAGCCACCGCAACTTCATGCAGAGTTCGAACACCACCACCATCAGGGCGAACAGCTCCAGGGTCGCGTGGACCTGCAGCAGAGGGCGTGGAGATGTGGCATCAGCAGCCCTCTCCTGGCCCACTGGCGATCACACCCACTGCCTTTTTCCCTGGGGCTGGAGAGAGTGGGCAGGACTGTTCATCAGGTGTGTTGCCCACCTGGAGCCAAGGTGTGGCCACTGGTCCTAAGTGAGGCCATCAGATGGAGCCCCTGCCCCATCACCAGTGGGCGGACTCACAGAGACACTGGGCGGGGGGCTGCACTCACTTCAGCAGGGACCCCAGGCGAGCCTGGTGAGCCACTGCTGCTCCTGAGGCCTGTATGGCCTCCCAGGGTCTCTCTGTTTGAAATCTGCTTGCTGGGTCTGCCCTTCCAGAATGTTCCCGTTCAGGCTTGAGTCAGCCTGAGAGACGGCTATCTGGTGCCTGCCCTCCGAGAGCCATGGCTCCCGCCCTGCGGACACTCACGTAAATGCCCAGCCGGAGCGCGGGGACGGCTGGGGCCTCGCACAGGGAGAGCAGCAGCAGGAGCAGGGCCGTGGACAGCTCCATCAGGTAGAAGAGGTGGTTGTGTGCGAAGAGGTAGGCCGCCAGCGCTCTGGCATCCTTGGGGTGGGTGAAGAACTTGTCGTTATTCTCGCCTTCCTGGAAATACAAGGGCAACGTGGGAAACGAGCCTCGAGAGGCCCCAGCACCAAAGAGGGGCCATGGGCAGGGGAGATAGGAAGGCCCCTGGCAGCTAAGAGAACATTGAGGCCAGAGAAGGAAGAAGATGGAAAATCAACAGTATTATCTTCACAAAACTGCGCCCCAGTCAAGTCTCGCCCTTCCTGCTGATGGGGCTCAAAAGACACGCGGCTTCCTCAGGACCACCCGGAGGAACCAAAGGATCAAAAGTCCTGAGAGACTAAGAAGCAGTGAAGAAGCGGCACGTCTGATCCCGAGGCCACACTCCCCTCTCAGAAGGGTCTGCGGAATGGGAAGAGCTGGGGGTCTGGGGCAAACAGACGCTGAGTCCGGCTTCCTCCCTCCTCCCTGGGTAACACCGAGTTCCTTTGCCTTCTCCAACCAACAGTGGGATGACACGAGCACCTCCTCCCAGGGCCCCTGGGAGACACTGAGGCACACGTCTGGCACACGTCAGCTCCCCGCAGATGCTCGCTATTAGTATCGTTAAGTTACGGTAACGCTGAGATGAAAGGGAAGCCTGGGGGCACCTCGACTATACTCTGCTTGACTCAGGCTGCCCCGTGGCCCACTTCCGAATTAATGCTGCTATTTCTGCCTCATTTCCTAACCCTGCAAAAGGACGGGCCTTGTCTGCAAACAGTAATGAGACAGCGGCTGACCCTGACCGATGCCACCCCCAGGCACAGTGCTCAGCCCCTTGCCGAGCACTCGAGCACTCACTCGACACTCTGCTCCTGACCACTCCCCCTTCCAGCTGGCACTTTATCACCATTTGAGGGAGAGGGGAAATGGAGGCACAGGGAGCGTCAGGGACGTCCGAGCTCAGAATCAGGCAGTCCGATGCCAGCGTCCTTGCTCTCCTATCTACTGGCTTCCCACTGATGCTGCAGAAACTAAACGACACAGCCCTGGGAACGGTTCACTTGGGAGTACAAGCAGACAACACCCCACGGCCACTGCTGACCCTCCCTGTCAGGTCGGCCTTCTGGAGAAGGGGGTCTTCACCGCCTTCCTTGAGGTGTGGCCACCTCTTCAGCTTCATCACATTGGTACCCCGCCCACCAGCCAAGACATCATGAGTGCTCACTTGGCTAGTGCTTTGCATGCACCACTTCACCTCATTGCTTCTCATCGGGGGGCAACATTGCCCCCGCCCTCCCCCACCCAGCCTGGCATGGAGACGTGTTTGCTTGTCACACCTGGCAGGTGCTGCTGGCATCTAGTGGGTGAATTCCGAGGATGTTGCTCAACATCCCAAAATTCACAGGACAGACAGCCCCTCACCACACAGAATTATCAGCCCCCGATGTCCACAGGGCTGCGTTGAGAAAGCCTGACTCCTTCACTCCCAGCGCTAACACCCAGAGGAGACACTCTTCCCATCGGCTCCATCCTAGAGGAGGAACGTGGCAGGGCCAGAACAGACCCCCAGGTGCCCTCACCCAGAGCCCCTCTGAGAGCATTCCAGCCATCTTGGAACGCAGTCAGACCTTCAGCTACTCCAGGGATCGACTCTTCTGGGATGAGGCCACCTTGCCATCCTGACAAAACCTCATTCCAGGGAGGGCGAAACTAACACCTGCCACAGTGATTCTTGCAGAAGGTGCGGAGCCTGGCTAACAAGAAGCAGCATCTCTGGGCCCAGGGGTGGTATATGGTGCCGTGGAAAGAGCTGCGGCCTGGTGGGCTCCCGTGTCAGCCCAAGGTGGCTTCAGCTCGCCAGGCCTGTTGCAGAGCTAGGAAGGCAAGGGGTATTGTTGAGACCCACCTGACATGGTGCCTGGCGCACACAGTAGGTGTTTAATAGATGTCTGGTAGGATCTCCCGCAAGAGATCACCTCCCCAGGCCCCAGCCCGGCCCTGAGACTGTCCAGGAGCTGGGAGGCGGGAGGTCGGACCTTGGCTGTGGTTTGCAGGGTAACTCTGAGTGAGTCACTTCCCTGAAGCTGGATCCGTCACTACCCTCCTTACCAAAACATAAAGACAAACCACAGACTCAACGGGGACAGGCCTGACAAAGGGAACAAACATCCCAGCGGTCAAACGGAGGGCCAGCTGGACAGGCCTCACTCATAGTCCTGTGATCAGGGCAGGGCTGTGGTTTTCCCCAGCACCACCATGGCTGGGGGACACCCACGGTGGCCTGGACGCTTCTGATTTGGATTACTAAAAAATGCAGTTCTCGGGTAATTTCTTCTGACAAACAGCCAGGAAGCAAGGTCTGGTTAGAGGAGACCACTGATGTGGGGGCTCAGATTTTACCTTGAGGACTTGGAATGGCCAGAGGGGAGGTGGAGGATGAGGTCTCCACCAACAAGGATGGAGTGAAATATTACCCATGTCACCAGATTCTCACCCAAACCCCGAGGAGAATGCTGGCCTTGCTTCCTGGCTGCTGATCATGAACTAGATTAGGAAAACTAAGAAGGGAGGCCAGTTGTACGTGACTTCCAGGCCCTCGCTCTCTGTTCCCTGAGGCAGAAGTCCACACAGAAAACAAGTCCTGTCTCAGAGGCACCAGGCCCACCGAGCACCTGGCTCCTGAGGGTGAGTGAGTTCGCAGGGAAAATCTGGGAAGAGAGGAAACTGCGGGCACCAGGCATCCTCAAAGCAGTGAAGGGCCAATTATCCAAGACTCCCAACAGCCTGGTGCACGGGCCGAGCTGCAGCTTGGGTGCAGAGCAGGCAGAGGAGGACCATCGGACAACAGGCAAACCATCCTCCAGAAACAGCCACGAACTACTGTTCACAGGGATCTGAGTTCTGCTTTTATCTTTATTTTTTTAAATGATGCATTTTTGGTAAAATGATTCAAATCATATACAAGATTAGAAGGTAGTAAAAATTTCATCAGCCAAAGATAATCACCTTTAGTATTTAAATAGCTTTCCAGATGTGAATGGGCGTCTGTGCACACACATCCACAGGTATATGATGCTACATACATACCTACGCATGTGTGTTTGGGGGTGTGTATATATACAGACATACACATAAATATACACACATACATGCTATATAAGATTTATCATACTACACCCGCTGTTCTGTAACCTCCTTTTCCACAACCACATGGCCCATTTTCAAGTGGCTACATGTGGTCAGGTATAGAAATGAGGGAACAACGTAGAGAAGAAAGAACATCATTTGGAGGCTGATGGATGCAGTTTAAATCCATGCTCTGCAACCTCCTAGGTGGGGGCTTTGGGCTCATCCAGCCCCTGAGTCTCAGCTGCTGGTCTGTAAAACGGGAGACGATCAAACTGCCTCAGAGGGTTGTCAGAAAGATTAGCAAGTGGCCACTCAAAGTTAGATCTTTTTATTACTAATATCCTCACCTGCTTAAGGAAAGAAGGAATTGTCAGGTTTCCGAAGTCCCCCAGGCCAGTCTAACTCTGTGTTCTGACCCATCCAAGCTCTTACCCAGCACCTGGTCAACCTCGGGGAAGGTGACCGTGACCCTGGGTGACCCTGCCAGATCATCCACAGGCGTGTTTGAGCTTTCCAAAATGTCCCTAACACATTCCTTTGCCTTCACCTGAGTACAACTATCTGTGATACTGCATAAAACACGAGAAACATATTGACAAGTAAATATTTGATTTTTATCAAATGAATATCTAAATTTTATTAAATCTTTAAAAAAAAATAACAAAACAAATACTTGCAATGGAGAGTTGCTTCAAAGAAAAAAGATTACGAAGAATTACCATTCAGATGAATTTAAGAAAAATTCCATCTCGTCACCCAAACCCTTAGTCAACGCACACCAGAAACTGAAATCTTATAGTGACAAGAATGGCGAGATTAAGATGACAATGCCACAGACAGTAAGACTGGCAGTTAAGAGGCAATATCTCCTTTGGAGAGTATTCGATACTATACATCAAGGGCCCTAAAAAGTGTTTATTCCTTTCATCCAGTAATTCCACTTCTTAGAGTTTTTCCTAATTAAACAATCCTAGATATTAAAGAGAAAAAGAGAGAGTAATAATAGCTCTATGCATAGATTGTCTTCAGATTATAATTTATCGTAGAGAGATGCATAATACATAATAAGGGAAATATCAAAAGGGAAAATACCCAACCTGGCTAAGTAAATTAGGATACATCTGCCTGACATGAAGTCATTAAAATTTGTTTACAACAGTTATAAAAACATGAGAAAAAAAGCTTATGCTACATGTTACGAAAAAAAGGCAGATTATACAATTGTAGATACCACATGACTTTAAAATTACCTTACAAAACATATAAAATCTATGTATTATTCTTAAATAATGGTGACAGTGCCTGCCTTAGGTGAATGTTTTTTCACGTTTCCTTTGTACCTAAATTTACTGTAATGAGCATGTATTACTTTTATTAAAAAGTATTATTTTTATTAAAAAAAAAGAAAAAAAACAAAAAATAAGCATGAAATAGGAAACACGAAAGCAGCAGCAAGTCAAGCAGTGAAGGGATAAAGATCTCCGAGTTCCCCGACTCGGTCGGCAAACCCCTGCTACAGCATTAAGTGCACCAAAAAGAGGTCCCTTCTGAGACCTGGCCTGTCCTGTGCCTCTGAGAAGACGGAGTGGGGCAGGGAAGGCCACGTGGACAGACTCGGAACCTCAGGGCAGGCACAGCCACCGACTGGGGGGTCACGAGAGAAGCCCACGCACATCACCCTTCCTCTATGGGCAAGATCAGGCTGGCGCCGAGAACGGCCAGGTCCTGACCGGGAGACACTCACCTGGAGGTAGATTGCTGCCTCTTGATAATTCATCTCCCAGTTGTGTCTGGTGGTGCTCGAGGGGGAGCTCTCGGTCCCTGAGCTCAGACTGGGGGCCTGGGAGTCGCGGATGGCATAGCTGCCTCCATCTGTATCGGAAGAGGAGAGAGAGTCACTTACAACCCAGGCTTGAGAGAATGAAGACATCATGCACCAGAAGGAAGGGCTGGCAGTCGTCTGGAACGCTCCCACGTATATCCTATTATCTACAGGTTAACACTCAATCCCATGTACTAATGACAGCAGGAACGAGTATGGCTAGCTAAAAATGTTTCTCTCTCTCTTAAGTAAAAAAAGCCAGGGCAGGGGCTGGCCCAGTGGTGTAGCAGTTAAGTTCTGCGCACTCTGCTTCAACGGTCCAGGGTTCACAGGTTCGGATCCCAGGTACAGACCCGCATACCACTCATCAAGCCATGCTGTGGCAGGGTCCCACATACAAAATAGAGGAGGACTGGAACAGATGTTAGCTCAAGGCTGTTCTTCCTCAAGCAAAAAGAGGAAGACTGGCAATGGGTGTTAGCTCAGGGCCAATCTTCCTCACTGAAAAAAAGAAAAAAGGAAAGGCAAGAGAACAAATAGTATGCTATTTTTTTGTGTAAAAAAGGGAGTAGGGGGCCAGTTGTTGGTGCAGTGGTTGTTCGCACGTTCAGCTTCGGCGGCCTGGGGTTCACTAGTTTGGATCCCAGGGGAGGACATGGCACCGCTTGGCAAATCATGCTGTGGTAGGCGTCCCACATATAAAGTAGAGGAAGATGGGCACGGATGTGAGCTCAGGGCCAGTCTTCCTCAGCAAAATGAGGAGGATTGACAGGAGTTAGCTCAGGGCTGATCCTCCTCAAAAAAAAGGGAGGAAACAAGAAAACACACAGCTGTCATCTTTACGGAAGGAAACGGAAGGATAAATGAGAACTCGGTGAAATTGGCTGCCTTCCAGGGGGTGGGGAACAGGGCGGATGCTTCACGCAGAGGGACTGATTTTTTGCTTACTTCTGACTTTTGGAAGCATGCTAATGTTCTACTTAGTCAAAAAACAAAAATAACTGGATTTGTTTCCTGGCGCAGGGTCGCCTGTGGCTTCTGCCTGCGGACATCCGGGCCCTTTTCTTCATGGCCCATCTGCCTTTGGAGAACATCCTCTCCCTACTTTCTGTCCATCTTCTTGGGCTCTGGCGGACTCCACCCCTGGCTCCCAGGCAGGAGACCCAGGTGCACTGAGAGCCCATCTCCCCTGGACGGGGACCAGCTCAGGCTGGGGTGCTGACCCACGCCCGGCCACGAGGGCTGAACTTGGACCCGTTAGGAAGGAAGGGCTCTTCCCTGCGCTGCTGGCGGCTGCCTCTGCCACCACCACGTGGAAGGCTGCCTAGGAAGGAAGCCGACAAGAACAAAACAAGAACAGGGGTAATTCGAGTCGCAGCACTGGGATCGAGCTGTGCCTGACACCTACCTCGTAGCGTTCCCAAAATCTGAGCCCATAAGGTCCTTTTACACCGAAGCCTGTTTGAGTTGGGTTTGTCACAACACTCAAATGTCCTTACTGGTACACGGTAAGCAATGGCACCGAGGAATGACTCTCAGCTTGCTCATTTATTGGGAAGACTTACTCTCATCACCTCGGGTGAGGATTTGGCTCCCCAGAATCCACACTCTAAATGACCCACCAACAGAGGATAAAGAATCAAATGTTTGGTGCATGAGAAATGCACAGAGGCTGGGAGCCAATGTGAAAAGCTCACAACCAAACAGGAGAGGGGGGGAAACGCAGGATTCAGGGGGCTGTGGGGTCACAGCTGGTCCTTCCGACCTTGAACGGCCAGGCAGGGGCAGTGGGGGTCTGCCATCTGCAGAGCTCTTCCCATCCATTTTTAGACAGTTTCATTGAGGTGTATTTGACACATGCTAAACTGCACATATTTAAAGTGCACAATTTGACATGTTTGACCATAAGCACACACTTGTGAAACCACCTCTACAGTCAACATAATATATTCGTCACCCCTTCTGGGCGCCCCTGCCCGCCCATCCCCAGGCAGCCACTGAGCTGCTTTCTGTCACGATCAGATGAACCGTGTCTCTCAGAACTGCATATAAATGGGATCATGGCGCGTGTTCTTTTTTCGGTTTGGCTGCTTTCACTCAGCATGATGATTCGGAAACCGATCCGTGTCGTGCGGTGCGTGAGTAGTTTGTTGTTTGATTGCTGAGTAGTATTCCATCGTTTGCACGCACCACAGTTTATCTTTCACCTATTGATGGATAGTTAGGTTGTTTGCAGTTTTTGGCTATTTCAAATGAAGCTGCCATGAATAGTATTACATTGTTTTGATCTCAATGCTTTTAATTTGCATTTTCCTAATGACTCATAATGTTGAGCATTTTTCCATATGTTTATTTGCCATCAGTACACCTTAATTGAAGTGTCTTCATATCTTTTACCTAGTTCTTTACTGAGTTATTTTCTTATTTTTGAATTTGGAAAGTTCTTTTATATATATATATATATATATATATACACAAGTCTTTGTCTATTATTAATATATCTACTACAGCTTTCTTTCAAATATTTCCTTCTTTATTGAAGAATAACTGACATAAAATATCATACTGGTTTCAGGTGTACATGATAGTGACTCGATATTTATATACATCACAAAATGCTCACACGATAAATCCAGTTACCTTTGCTTTTGATTAGTACTAGCATAGCTGTTTCCATTCTTGTACTTTCAATCTCTTTGTATCTTTATATTTAAACTGTGTTTCTTGTAGGCAGCATATAGCTCAGTCTCGCTTCTTCCTCCCAATCTGAAACTCTCTGCCTTTTAATTGGGGTATTTAGATTACTTACATTTAATATAATTATCGATATGCATAGGTTTAAATACATCATCTTGCTATTTATTTTATATTTGTCCCACCTGTTCTTTGTTCTCTTTTTCTGCCTTCTTTTGGATTAGTGAATATTTTTTTATGATTCCATTTTATCTCCTTTGTTGGCTTAGCAGCTCCAATGCTTTCTTTTGCTATTTAGACGTAAAATGATCACAGTCGACCCTCAGGTGATACCATGCCACCTCAGGTGGAATATAAGAATCTTACAACAATACACTTCCCTTTCTCCCCGCCAATCTTTGTGCTTCTGGAAATGCGGGGACTTCCAGTTCACAAACTTACTCCGGATTGAGCTTCATCTCTACCGCTAGGATGTGTAACTAGGAGAATCTTTCTGGAAGAGACCCACCAATGAAGCATTTAAGAAAAGTAACGAGTTAACAGTACAAACACACAAGGCTTTGTGGGACGTGCTGCATGCTGACTAACTCACGTAATTCTCACAGTCCCATGGGGTATGCACTATTAGAAATTCCATCGTCCAGGAGGTTAAGCCACTTGCCCAAGGTCACACAGCTGTAGGGAGCTGAGCCAGGATCTGACCCCAGACAGCCTGGCTCCAGAGCAGATGCATATAACCACTCCGCTATACTACCACCCTCTCAGAAAGAGGAGGCTGGGATGAAAGACAGCAGACAATGGCTTTAAACCAGTGGTTGTAAACATTTATGGAGGCTTACTGCATGCCCAAACCTATTCCATGGCAGACTTTATTTTCCCAAGAAACCCGCAGCATTATCTTTCATCCTGCATGCTCTTCTAGAACCTTGCCACTCCCCTACGAAGAGGCAGAGTCTGTCTCCTCCTGAAACCAGGTGAGCCACCGTGACGGCCTTGACCAACAGAGGGCAGAAGGCACAACGCTTATGACTTCCGAAGTTAGGTCATAAAAATGCTTCCACCTTCATCCCTTGGGACCTAGCCACCATGTGTGAGGATGCCCAGGCAGCCAGTGGAGAGGCCCATGGAGCAGAATCGAGGCCCCTAGTCCAGAGCTCTGCTGAGCTCCCAGCCGACAGCCAGCACCCACCTGTCAGCCAGCAGGATGAGCCATCTCAAAACCAGGTCGTCCACCTCAAACTGACACTGCGTGGAGCAGAGGAGCTGCCTCCACCAAGCCCGTCCACACTGCAATCCCTGAGCAAGGGTCACAATGCTGTTATCCGAGGGCACTAAATTTTGGGGTGGTTTGTAATATAGCGATAGATGGCTGATAGATATCTACGTACTTTATACCAATCAACCTATTCCATTCTCACAGCAATCCTACGAAGAAGGTGATGCTACTCCCCCGTCATACGTGAGGGACCTGAGGTGCAGGAAGGCTGAGTACGTTCCGGAGGTCACGCAGCCAGCGAGAAGCAGGACTGGGCTACCTGACGAGGCTGGCTAGCTCCCAATCAGTAGGCTACACGCTTCTCGAGAACTGGGAACGGGAAAAGGGTGTCCGGGTAGTACTGAAAGGATCAAAAGTCCAGCAGCAGATGCATCCCTAAAACGGAGCTACCGGAGGAGGGGGACATCTGGCGTCAGCCTCACATGATGGTGCTGGCCCTTCTCCACCTCATGTCAGCATTCCCCACTCTGATCCCAGGGCCTGCTTCCGGAAGAACTAAGCCCTAGGCAGAGACAGAAGGTCAAACCACCTTCCTCCATCTGCTCACGTGGACCACGAAGCGCGAGCCAAAATGTGGCTCCCAACAGGAGAAGCCGCAGGCAGGTAGCTGGACAGTGCTGTGACCTCCTGCGCCTGCACCCCGTCCTCCGTGACCTTCATACGTCATGGCAGGAGCCGCGGCCCAAGACACAGCAGGCCTGGGTAAAATAAAGAACGGTGCTGGTGCGGGCGGGTGGCGACGAGCTGGCACAGATGGCAACCGACACGAGCGCCACTTTCCCAGCCCGTGCACACATGAGCATCTGTGTGAGCCCCTGCCTCGGAGACGCCCTGCGCAA
This sequence comes from Equus quagga, assembly GCF_021613505.1. Classification (NCBI taxonomy): domain Eukaryota; kingdom Metazoa; phylum Chordata; class Mammalia; order Perissodactyla; family Equidae; genus Equus; species Equus quagga. The sequence goes on along the minus strand of NC_060281.1, from coordinate 74,166,017 downwards.
GCCCTCCCAGCCTTTCCTCTCATGTAGGGGCCTCAGGAAACGGATGCAGCTTCTCCCTCCCGCCCAGGAGCTCTCCGCCCACTCCTGGTGGGGCGCAGGCACTTGGCCCTCCTCAGCTTCGCCCCTCTGCCCCGCACACCACTGGGGCCGGGGGCCACAGGGTCCCACAGGCCAGGCCGCTCCTTGCCAGGCATGCCTCTCACACTCACACCCCGGGTTCTGCCTGGCAGCAGGTGACCCCTGATGTCCTGAAGGCCTTGGTGTGGGTGAGACAGGCTTCTCCCCTGATGCACGAGCCCCTCCGAGCCACAAACGATAGCTCCATTCAGTCTCTGAAATGCACAGGGGCCACTGGGGTGGGGACGGGCCAGGCTCTGGCCGCCTGGAGGACAGTCTTCAGAGCCAGACATCTCTGGTGGGACCTTTCTCCCCAGCCCTCAGGGCGTGCAGGTGACCAGGTCTGGGAGGGTTCTCAGACCACCTCCTGTGCCCACCTTCCCTGGAGGCTCCTGTCTTCCGTCTGACAGATGCGACAGCCTCCAGGCTGGCTCTCGCGCCCGGCCTTTCCCGGCCCCCTGCCCAGGCATCCTGCTGCAGGGTGAAGTCAGCGAGCACAATCCGCCCATGTCACTCTGCTGCTCAATGTCCCCCACTGGCTGCCCTCGGGAACTCGGACTCCTTCGCACAACAGGCAAGGGTCTTTAGAACCTGGCTCCTGCTGCGTCCCTTTCCACTTCCTGTCCCTTCCCTCACTCCTGACAGACAGGAGCATCTGCAGCCTGGCACTTACAGGTGGGCTCTAGGGGGCAGCGGCTGCTCCAGAGCACTGAGGACACTGGGGTCCCCATGTGACAGCATCACAGAGACAAAACGTACGCTCCATAGCCACAGGTCATGCCTGGCCAGCTGGCAGGGAGAGCAGACACACTGCGGGGCCACACAGGGCGGCACGAGGACTTGGGAGGGGCTGTCACGGGGCAGGCATTTCTGCCAGATCCAAGAAGGGCCTTTCTAACAAGCAGCTGCCCAGGACGGCACTCGGCGGAGGGCGCTTTACTCTGTTGTGTCTGATTCATTAACATAAGTAAGTAAATGCGGAACTCTGCTAGGGCTGGGTACATAAGCATTTGTTATTTCATTCTAAATACATCTGTAGGTTGAAGATCATTCTTAACAAGAACATTTTAAAGTCAACAATTGCCTTGTTCGTCCACTCGTTTGTTTGTTCAGCGGGTCTCCCCGGGGCCGGAGGGCAGCCCCTAGGCGCTGGGCCCTGGGCGGTGACCAGAGGTATCTGGACAGCCCCTGCCCTCCAGGGTGCCCGTCTGCTGAGGCTGCAAGTGTCCCTCACCACAGGGCCTCAAGAAGAGGCTCCTCAGGGGCCGGCCCAGTGGCTCAGCGGTTAAGTTGACATGTTCCACTTCAGCGACCCAGGGTTTGCCAGTTTGGATCCGGGGTGTGGACCTACGCACCGCTTGGCAAGCCATACTGTGGTAGGGGTCCCCATATAAAGCAGAGGAAGATGGGCACGGATGTTCACTCAGCGCCAGTCTTCCTCAGCAAAAAGAGGAGGATTGGCAGCAGATGTTAGCTCAGGGCTAATCTTCCTCAAAAAAAAAAAAAAAGGCTCCTCGCTGTTCATCTTGGGATGCACCAGTGGGGGCCCTGACAGATGAGTGGGCAGGCAGGAGTGCGTGGTGGGAGAATATTTTCCTTGACCTACAAGTGCTGAATGGAACAGCTGACCCTCAAAGAATCCCGGGGCAGGAGGGTCCTTAGGGAGTCAGGAGTCTAACCCTCTCACTGCTCCCTACTCACTATGCTGAACAACCCCCAGACGCTGGCTGCGCCCGGACCACACAGTCTCACTTCTCACCTGCTCCATCTCTGCATGGCCCGGGCCACCTCGCCCCTGAATGGGCACAGCCCTTTCCAGCGACTCATCTCCTTGCTCCCTACTCCCCTCCCTGTGGCCCCACCATGGTCTATTCTCTGCATCAAGCAGAGAAATCCTCTGTTGTATACGTGCATGCCTGTGCACGTGTGTGTTTTAAACTTTTTAGTTTAGTATAACAATAACCCTCAAAACACCTAAGCCACATAGTATCACTCCTCTGCCCCAAATATGCCACAGCATCTGGCTCCTGAGAAAACTCTAAACTCCTCCACTGGATAGAAAGGTCCTATGACACCTAGTCCAAGACCTCGCGCTGTCACCTAGTCCCACTCAGCCACACTGGCCTCTTTGTTATCCTAGGACATGCCCAGAACGTTCTGCCTCAGGGCCTTTGCACTTACTGTTCCCTCTGCCCTCCCCTAGATCTTTAAATGGCAGCCTTCCCATATCCTCAGGGGTCCATCCAAACATGATCTCATCAGAGGCTGCCTCAGCCTCCACCCAGGAGTCACGTCACCGTCACCCTGTCTCCCTCACACTGCTTGTGCCACTTCCCAGACTTGCATGGCCAGCTGGCAGGGCATTTATTCACTTGTTGGCCTGTTTTGCACCTGTCTCCCTGCCTGGAACGACGGCGCATGAGGGCAGGGACTTTTGTCTGGCTCCCTGTACTGTCCCCAGAGCCCAGAACGCTGTCAGGCACGATGAACAAGTGCTCAACCAACACATCTCAACGGGAATGACAGGGGAGGTCTGCCCCGCAGGTTCCAGAAGCACATCCCGTGGGGCGGGGCTGGCCACCTCCAGAAACGGGTGGGGAGTGCCCGAGGGCCTCACAAAGGGGCCTCACAAAGGGGCGGGACGAAGATCCCGCTGTGTTTGCTAAGGATCATTCTTTCAAGGATGGCTGCAGTGGGACTATTTTGTGTAAGAGCAATTCAAGGCAGAACCTTAAAAACCAAAGAAAGGGAAACAGGCCTGAAGCGCTCAGGGAGAGAAGGGCGCATTCCCCCCTCCAGGGTGGACTCTGTTCTGCCTCTAGCCACTCAGCCTCGCGAGGTCTCTTCTCACGGGGTCCCGCAGGGGCTCTCACATGGGGAGGGGGCTGAAAGGCCCAGGTGACAAGGGCCACTGCCCCTAGGTGACGGGGCCTTTCGAGAAAGCCACAGGTGCTGTCAGAGAGGTCCCTCAGGCCAGGCTGAGCGGCCGGGCTGCACACTGAGGGATCATGGACCGGGCGCAGAAGGAAGGCAGGCGGCCACGACCCGGCCCAGGCCTTTCATATGCAGCCTGCACGCCAAGGCGGCCGCAGAGTCCAGAGGCACTCTCAGTGCACGGCAAGAGGTGGGCCTGGCCCGCTCGGGGTCCTAACTGCCCGCCCTCATTTGCTCTGCTCCAACCCTGGCTCCCCCCAAGGCTGGAGACGTGGCCAAAGAAGCGATGGAAACTCTCCAAGTGCAGGGGCTTCACAGGGCAGCAGAAGGAAGGGTCAAAGGCTCAGCGGCTCCCCAAAGCGAAGGACAATTACGGTCCGTAAAAGAGAGGGACACGGGGCACCAGGGCCACGGTGGCAGGGAGAGGGCCGGGGTGGCCGCCAGGTCCAGTGGGACAGACTGTGGGCCTGCAGTTCAGATGGGGTGGGGTCCGGGGGCACGAGGCCCTGCTTGTTGGGGAACCGATCCCAGTTCATCCTCAGAAGGAACTCCCTCAAAGCAGGAAGTGACAGGCTGTGCAGGGACTCCCAGTTCTCCTGACTGGTCACCATGGGCACGAAGTCCCAGGGGATGGTCTGTCCCCACATCCCTGTTGAGGCCCATGCATCATGCCCACTGGGTCTGCTCCAGGTGGTCTGCCCGGGGAGCCTCACCCTCTGGGGGCTGTTAGCGCCCACCCGCCCAGGTCTACTCTTGCCCACCTGGGCCTAATCTGCACTTCTGGGGAGAAACACTGGCCCCTGGCCTCCAGGTAAAGGACCGGGGCTCGCATCTTTGGGAGCGTCCCCTGCACAGGGAGAATCCTGGCCAACGAAGCAGTCAGGGGGGCTCTCAGCACAGCCCCCAGGTCCAGCCCCATCCTGCGTGCGGGACCAGCCCCCACACTGCTGATTATCGGAGACCGCATGAGAAGGAACACATGCGACCTGGGACTTTGGCACCATCCTCGCCCCGAGCAGGACAGGTTCTTCCAGGCGAGCTGGAAAGGCAAGGTCAAGGCATACCTCGAGGGCCCAGCTCGAGGAGACGGGATGGCCTCACCACGGGGCTGTCGGGCAGACGGCCCTCCGCCGCCTCCTCCAGGAAGACAACAGCTGGCGTTCGCCTCTGCATTTCCGCCCTTCCTGGGGGGCTGGAAACAGCAGGGCAGAGGGGAAAGCCCACAGCAGTGCAGGAGGGCCGGAGCAGCCGTCTCCTTGGCTCTCACAGAAGCAGACTTCTCCGCTCACAGGAGGGGTTAAAAGGGCCAGAGGAAGCTGACCAGGAACATTCTTGGCAACCAGGAGGAGCCCATTCTGCGCCTCCAGGGCTCCCCTAAGGGAGACATTCTGTTCCGCCTCCTGGTGCCCCGGGCAGAGGGCTCTCTGTGAAAACCGCCTGCAGCCTTTCCAGGCCCACAGGCCTCCACTGCTAAAGACTTACGCAACGTGACCTGCCCCTTAGCCGCCCTCCCTGAATCCTGGCACTCGGCCCAGGAGGGGAACAGAAAATCCCCAGCAGGGGAGGAGAAGGAACTGAAAGGACCCACCGGAGGGACAGGCACGGGAGAACCAAACAAGAGCAACAAAACACTCTGACTCAAAGCGGGAGAGCAGCCCCGTACAGAGGACAGGCCGGCAACCAGGACGAGCTGTCCGCACAGATGGCACCGCCTCCTCCGCGCTGATGTAACAGGCCCAGACGCTCCCTGCCAAACAGCTGGCCGCCTCGCACGCAGCCTCTGAACCGCCCTGCAGGGAACCCGAGGCTTGGGTCCGCTGGAGCGCAGTGTGCAGCGACATCCTGGCGGCGCTGGGTAAATAGAAACAGTTTCCATATGCCAGCCGTAAAGCAGCCCGAGGGAGGAGCCGGGAACCGGCAGGAGGGGAGGGCTCCTGCGACCCGGCCCCATGCAGCCATCAGGGTCTGCTGGGCTGAGGTAGAGCGCCGGGCCTTGCTGTGGGGCCTGGGCCAAGAGGTCGCTTTGGAGAAAATGCCTGTGACCTCCCCGCGGGAGGGAGCTCCGAGCAGAAAGGGCCCCAGGCAGGGACTGTTCTTGGGCAGGTGGATACTGAGGACCCCACCCCCATTCAATCCTTGCTCCTTCTCATCCTCGTTCTCCTCCGTACGCGACCTCAGGCATTCCCTAACACACACGCACCCTGCACATCTCTTCAAGACAAAACGCAGTTCTGGACACCCGAGTTCACTGCCAGCCGTGCCCCTGCCTCCCGGTTCACCGTGCGAATCCCCAGAGCCTCAGTTTCTTCATCCATTAACTGGGACCGGCGCCAACTGTGCTCCGGGCATCACGCAAACAAATGCGGATACGCACAGAGCGCTTGGAGCCCTCCGGAAACCAGTGCCTGCCAGACTGACAACGAGCATCGCCCAGCCGTCTGCCAGGTGTCGCTGAGAGCCCCACTCCGTGGGAAGAGCTTGAGGAGGAGAGGAAAATAAACGAGAGCGACACTGATGCATTTTCCAGATGCGGCGTCGCCACCCCGCCTCTGTGCCGGCTGGCTCTTCAAAGCCCCCCAGATAAAAGTTGGGCAAGACATGCTGCCGACTGCAGGCAGAGTGCATGTCTCCTCCTGCTCGGGCCTCCTCTGCTGATGACTGACTGCAAGATGGCATGGGAGGCAGACCCACGTTATCAATGTCGGTTAGGAAAGGCCGCAAACCTGGCAGAGTGCTGGGCCAACAGGCCGACCCCAAGAGAGGCGAGAGCAGGCACAGAGCCCACCCTGCTGAATTGCTGGCCTCAAGCCCAAAAGCCGTCCTGCCAAAGGCGTAAGCCAGAGGAGGAAAGGAAGATGACAGGCTCACCCAGGCTGGCACTCAGGGTCGAGCACTGTTCTAGAAGGAGGAAAGGAAGACGACAGGCTCACCAAGGCTGGCACCCAGGATTGAGCACTATTCTAGAAGGAGCCTTGGCCTGGAAGTGGCCAGGATAATGCCCTACGCCACCTCCACTGTTCCTCCGGCCAGCTGACAGGGACCTCAGAGGCCAAATCCAGAGGGAGTCCCTGCAGATACACGAGGCCAGCCACTGAAGGACCTGGAACTTCTAGAAAGCTGAGAGCAGCGGCTGTGCAGGGGAGGCGGATGGAAAGGCAGGTGGGGAGACGGGGAACGGCAAGCTCTCGGGAGGGGCTGTGCAAGGAGCCCCTCTCAGTCATCGGGGAGAGATGCCTGCCCCGGTGCCCACCCCCTTGACCGGCTACCCAGGGAATTGCCTCCCGAGCTTGCACACGTGACCCTGAGAGCAGCTCCTGTATCCTGATAAATCATATAGTCATTTGGGGGAGAAAAAGGGAGGGGCAGTTTAGAAAGGCTGACCTCCTAGATGCAAACACACGTGGCTTAACCGGAGACGCTTCTTCGCATCTACTGCACACCGGGCATCCTGCAGGTGTTGGATCTGAAACAGTGAAACCATGACATTTGCCCTCTCGGAGCTCACCATCAGCAGGCAAAGGAAGGAACGCAATTCTGGGGCGCTGAAGGCATTTGCTAGTGACAGCAGGAAGGGGTGTTTGCAAGGTGGAGTGGCTGGCAAGGTGGAGGGGGCTGGGGTGAGGGGTACAGTCCAGAAACTGGAAGATCACGCACACAGCTCAGAGAAGCAAACAGCGGGCCCATTTGGGAAACTGCAGAAGGTTCAGGAATGCTGAAGCTTAAAGGGCCAGAGATGAGGCCGACGTCGTGGAAATGCTAACAAAAACAGCTGCTCACACTCCGTCTGTACCATGCGCCACAGTTCTAAGGGCTCCACATTTGTTAATTCTTCCAAGCACGAAAAAGCCCTATCACCCAGAGACTATTACCTTCTCCAGTTTGCAGAGGGGGAAATGAGGCCCAGAGAGGCTAACTGATTTGCCCAAGGTCACAAAGAAAGCAAGTGGCCAGTCTGGGGTTGAAGGCCAGGCAGCCTGACCTCTCCCCACTGCTTCTGTGAGGCAGGAGGCGTGGGCAGCCTGTCAGCTACATTAAAGAGACTGAACTTGAGCCACCAGCTTCCAACAGCAGAGCAACGACCAGGAGCGCCAACCGGAAAGAGGTAGCCGAGGTCAGTCCTGGTTAACATCGTAACCTCATCTACAACCACGCTGCACAGGCAAAACTGAAAGTCCCTTTTCCCCGGGCAGCCACGGGAGCTCGCATTTACAGTCAGCCATCAGGAGTCCTGGAGGTCATTTCCGTGGTCCAACCCTCCTCACCGCCCTCTACAGCACATCCCACCCCTCCACTCCCTGCCCCAGGCCAGCGGAGAGAGAACGAGTGGCTTGCCAGAGGCCCGCAGGTCATTCCTCGCAGGTCATTCCTCGGTAGGGCAGGATGTTCCGCCTTCTTTAGTCCCTGAATTTCAAGGCTCAACTTGCAGTTGGACCTCCTGCTTCCACGCCAGGGGGTGGACTCGGAGACAAACGGCTTTCACCGCGCCACTCTCATATCGCAGTCTTTATTGAGCACCTTCCACATGCAAAGTGCTTCGGAGGCTTTCGAAAAGCGTTTGTAAACACTACACACATCTCGAAGGCTCTAGGCTTCACACACACACAGACAGGCACACACACACACACAGGCGTGCAAACTCTACTCTGTTTACCCAGTGAAGAACGCAGCACCTGTGCGAACATCTGTCCCATATTCACTTGGAAGCATCAGAAACGCTAATTGTGAACCTCACAGGGATGGGAGGGAGGTGGAAGAGCAAATGGCGATGACAGGCATTTTTCACCGCATGCCAGCGCGCCTGGGCCCCGCGAGGGGTCAGCAGACAGCAGCGCTCCAAGAAGCACGTCTGGCTGTGAGGCTCGCTCTCCGTGCAGGCTGCTGCTGTGTCGGCTGACGGTGCCCACTCAGCTCAGATCAGAGGTCTGCTGAGCCCCCACCTGGGAGCATGGGGGCCGGGCTGTTCCAGGAACACTGGCCACGCCCCAGCCGCTGGATCTTCTGCTGCAGCAGGCGGCTCTCTTAGAAGAGCAGCAACAAGGAGCAAGGAGGCGGGAGGCGCAGGCCCCTCGGGGAAGCGACAGCTTGGGGGACGTCCACATCCTGCAGAGAGCTGGATGGCCTGGGCACGCTGCCTCTCCATGGACCTGGGCTGGCCTGGCCAGTGCCACTCCCAGAGAAGCCGGCAGGGGCCGGTGCAGTCAGCGGCCAGGCACCGGGCTCAGCCTTGGCTTCCTTTTCCTCAGTTTCCCTTTCCATTAAGTGAGGAAGGCAGCCCAGAAGAAGCATCGTGAATAAAGAAAAACACAATGGAAACCAAGAGGCCATCCTAGAGAGCGGACAGGACGTGAGCGCTTGGGTGGAATCTCCCACAGTGCGCGGGAGGGCGGCCACAGACACGCCCCACGTGCCACAAAGGACCCTTAAGAAAACGCAAAACCGGCTAATGTTCCTGAAGAGGAAGTCGGAGAATTAACAAAAGGAAGAGCGGCTCCAGTCCTCAATTCAGAGTCCTGGATTCCCTACGCAGGGCTCCGGAAAGGGCGACCCTGCTCCTCTGCTGAAAACGAAAACCTGTCCTGTCCTGTTACCTAGAGCGGCCCCTCTGAGCGGGTGCTGCGAGATGGCAAATGCAATTTCCCCATTTAATCTTCACGTCAGCCCTGAATGGAGACATCTTATCCCCGTTCTACAGATGAAGAAACTGGAACTCAGCTCCTCATTCAAGGCTGCACAGCCACCTAGAGATGACGCCTGAAATCCCCCCACCTCCGACCCTTTGCTGCAGACTGCGAGACTGAAGAAACGTTAGCACGGCGTGGCATCTTGGCAGATGTCAGCACTCCTCCAGCACACATACTTCTAACAAACTGAGAACTCTCCCAAGCCCCTCCCATCTCCAGACTCGTGAGCCCCGTGCACCCAGGGACAGTGTCTGCACGCCAAAAGGAAACAGCACACAACGTGCAGCCAAAACAAACGGGTCAACGGGCCTGGAGGCTGAATGGCTTTGGTTCGGATAAAACCCAGGCCCTGTCAAGGCGACTAGACTGGCTCGAGGGTGCGCAGTAAAAACTGCGGTTCCCAACAAGGCAGGCCAGCCCAGTGAGAACGGCTGAGCCCGCAGAAGAGGGCGCCCTCGGGAGTCACAGAGAAGACATCACGCCGCTGACGACCACCCACAAGTGAAAGCAACGTGCCCGCAGCTTGGAGTGGCTCCAAGCCATCAGCCAGCAGCCCATGCTGGTGTGCAGCAAGAGCTAAAAGACTAAGAAAAAAATAAAAAGTAAAATCCCAATCTAACAAAAAGAGGCATTCACGAGAGAGAAGGGGGGGCTGCGATTGGGGGGTGGGGGCGAGCTGAGACATGAGGGAAGGCGGGGACCGAGCACCCCAGGCTGACACGGCAGTCACAGGACACGTGTGGGCTCCTGGAGACCTGCACAGTGCTGCAAGCAGAGACCGGAACATCCAAAGGGCAGGCTGCTCCCAGGGGAAGCAGGGGCCAGGCCCCGCCTGGGCTATTTCTGATCTGACCACACGTGAATGCGTCTGCTTGTCACCCCAGATGGCTCAGGGGCTGGCTAAGCTGTAAGAGAGAGTGTCACTTGGGACCCTGCATGTTTTCAGAACCCGGTGACTCACCCCTCGATATATTACTCCACATCTATTTACTAAGTGCCCAGGATATGCGTAGGAAAGACGTGGGCCCTGCCTTTGCAAAACCTGCATGACGAGAAAGCAGCAGAGTTGTGTAACACAGCAGCACCCACACCGACAGCAACAACTCAGGCAGGACACTGGGTTAGGCTCTACACCCCCGCCTCCCTGTCCAACCTGGCCACCTCAAATGGGCCTCCCGGAGACACGAGGAAGAAATCCACAGACAGGCTAAACTCGGATTGGAGGTTACATGATTTACAAAACCCAGCTAGACGCTGGATGAACTGAGGGGTATTAATCACGCTAGGACAGGAGGCTTTGCCAAACTCAGCTCTCCTGCCCATATTTTAAATGATCTACTTCACCAAAATTCCATTTTCTCACAACCTTTAGGAATCCATCACGGCACAAAACAAACCGTGATTCGGTACATAAGACATTCATCAAATCCAGCCCGGGCAGATGCTGGGGAGCAAGCGGGCCTCTGCGCACACAGCAGAGAACGAGGCGCAGGCAGCAAGCAGTCAGAGGACAAACCTCCACTCCACAGCTGGGGAGGGCTTGCGGACAGGACAGGCCTCCAGCTGAAGAAACATGCAGCAGGGACGGATCAGGAGCTAGACGTGGCAGCCCACAGGGAGGTTTGGCAGTAAAGTGGTTTAAATGGAAAAATCAGTGAGATTATGTGACTATTAAATAAATGAGATTATACGAGCAGTCCCCTGTTTTAAGACTTGATTACTGCTTCTGATTTCTGGGGTGGAGTAAAAGCAGAAGGTCAGCCAGCCAGGAGTGTAACCGAGATGAAACTTCTCATGGCCTGGAAAGTGCTGGGGCCACTGCCAATTCTCTGGGGCTGCGCAGGGACAGCGGGTCAGAGCACGTGGCCTTCAAGAGCCGCATCTTCCACTCGATCCAAGAACTTGGCCTAAGCCTCACCAAATGAGCGGATCTCAGTTCACGGATTCCTTACCTATACTCTAAAGTTAAGGAAACTTTCAAGGCCGCTGGAGCCTGGGCAAGAAAATGTGTCCCCCCCACCTCCCGGGCACAGCCTGAAAACAGAGGGGCAGGTCTCCGGTCAGAGGGCAAGACATGGGCAGCCCACCGACATTTACTGAGCGCGTGAGCCCCACGCTCCACTGGCTGCCTGCACAGAGCTCCTCCCTCCCAGCCTCACACTGCACAGCTGAAAATGGGGACAAACACCATGACTCATAAGGGCTTTAGGATAAACCCTCTATACCAGCATCGGGGCACACACCCCTCCCGACTGCAGCCAGGTGCAACAGTGCTCGCCGCCTCTAACAGTGGGTGAGGAGAAGGGCCCCGGGGAAGACTGACACTCAAAGGGGGTAGAAAGGACACTCCGCTTTGCAGCTATTGGACTCACTGTCGGGCCAGGGAGCAGGGGCGAGACCCACAGAGCACTCATGGGCGATGTCTGCAAGGTTTCCAAATGCAGGCGGAAGCCACCAAACATTCACCCAGGAGATTCCCGGAACACAATCGAGTCTTCCACGGAAAAACAAAACCCCTAAATAAAAAAGACGCTGCTGCAATATTATGCTCCTGCTTGCTTCTAGAGCTAAAATACACTGGGAAAGACATCAAAAAAAATTTTTTTTAATTTCTAATCCAAATATCCTAGTTGCATTCCAAGATGCCGCTTCCTCAATACATGTGGGGTGATTATGAGGACAGAATCCACCCCCTCCCCTCCACTGAGGAGACATGCAGACCTCCAGGCTTTATCCTGGGGCAGGATAAACACAGTCGGCTCTCACTTCCTGGCTGAGCAGACCGAGAGCTTCCTGATCGACTCTCGACCAAAAAGGATTGTTCAGGGTTGTGTCAGGGCACGGGAATAAAGCAGGAACTTACCTGCTAGAGACACTTAGAAGCTATGCCTTGAGGAACCAGGGGAGGAGGTCCTTTCTGACCCTAAGAGCTGGGCACGGTGGGGTGGGGCAAGGACACAGAACATGTTCATCCTGACGCCCGCTGTGCCTTCACCAACCACTTTCTCCTGGCCTGATTCAGCTCCTGACGGTTCTGATGGGGGCACTGCCTCCTCCACAGGCCAGGCCAGCCTGTGACAGAGCTCGCCAGTTCACTGAGTCCACGTGCTTCCTGACTGCCAGCAGGGGAGCTTCGAGGCTGCACAGATGAGACAGCCCTGGGGACGTCCAGAGGCTGGTCAGGGAGACAGACGCAGAAGGAGAGAAAAACGCCACACCTGGCTCCTGCCACTGGAGAACATCCTGAGAGGGCCCTCTCCACCCGCCCCCAATCTCCAGGGAGAAAAGTAATCCCGATTCAGGGCTGACCCACCCCAGGGTCTCTAAGAAAGGACATCACAGGGGCTGGAGACGGCATCTGGAGCTGGCAAGAGGTCAGAAGGAAGACACCTGTCATCACGTCACTAAACGCATGAAGCAGCTCTCAGCCCTACTCCACCAAGTCCGAACTCCGCCTCTGGCCTTCTAGGCTCCCCGTGGAACCGGCCCCCTGCTCTGACCACACCCTAAGAATAGGGCTAACGTCACCAAGTGCTCACTTCGGTCCGAGCCAGGCACTGTGCTCACTGTTTGAGGCACGCCATCTTGTTTAGACCTCGCAACAGCCCTCAACGGTGGCACTGGTGTCAGCTTCCTTCTGCAGATGAGGAAGCCGAGGCTTGGAGAGGGGATGCCAAGAGCCCAAGGTCCCAGAGCAGTAAATAGCAGCACTGGATTCCAATTCAGCTGGTTTGACCTGAGGGTACCCACTCTCAGCCACGCCCCAGCCCAGTCTGCCCCAGCACGGTCTCTGGCCTGCACAGGGGGCTCTCAGCCCCCCTCCCCTCTGCCAGGCCTTTCCCCGACCCGGGGGGGGGGGGGGGGGGGGTTCGGCCCCTCTCCCCAGTACCCCTGACTCCGACCTGTCTCTAGATTCCACTTGCCCAGAGGCTGATCTGCGGCTCGTGTAGTCGAGTCTTCATCATCCTTTGCTCTCCCCACTCCTGCCGCAGAGCCAGACCCCCAGAATTTACTCCAAGGGCCACAGACTCAAACATCTACAGGCCCCAGGTGGTTAAGAAACATGGGAGGTGGGGGGATGAGACCACAGCACTAACTGTTCGTGCTGTGACCGAGCCCAACACCTGCTTCCCCTGCCACTCAGGCAAAATCAAACAGGTCCCACCACATCCCCAGGCCGACACCACGCTCCCGGTCTCGGTCAGCACCCGTGTCCAACCTCTCTTCGCAGGGCGGCCTGAGCGAACTGGCGGACGCTCCCCTCAAAGGCGACCATGTCACCCCCCTGCTTCAAGCACTCTGGGGCTTCGCTGTCACCCCAGGATGCAGTCGCCACTCTTCAGCACCGCCCTGGGGGCAGAGGCGGGGACCCTCCAAGACCCGGATGCATTGGCCTCTCCCACCCCCGCCCCCACGCTTCCACACCTCTGCCCCCGGCTCCTCTCCTGCGGCTCCTCTCCTGCGGGACAGTTTTTCACCTCCTCTTCGTCTTCTCTTTAGAGACTCAGCTCCCTGAGTGCCATCGCTCTGAAGCTTCTCCCGCCGCCGCTCCCTCCCGAATCCAGAAGACCACCATCAACTCCTGCCACGTTCCACCCCCTGGGGAGCCGCTCCCACCTCCACCCCGCCCTTACCCTCCCCTCCTCTAAATCCTTCCGCGGGTATCAAACACGCTGCAAAAGCCGCCTGTTACACGCTCGTGTGTCTCACTGCACACGCTCGTGTCTCACTGCCAGCCAGACTGTGAACCCTTCACAAGCCACAACGACGTCTGCTGCGCCTCTTGTAAGCCCCACGGCAGTTGTGCTCAGGGCTTGAGAAATACGTGCCGGCCAGCTGAGAAACTCTACGGAGCTTTTCAGTTGACCAGAAAGTAATGATTAAAAGAAGAATTAGAAGACCAGGTATTGAATTATTACTTTTTTTAACTTCTGATGCCCACTTGAATCTTTATGACACATCTCAAAACCAAAGCTAAAAAAAAAAAGTCCCAGCCAGCTTGGATCAAACAGCGGAGAAAGAGAAGATGGTCGTAAGGTTGCACAAGCTGCAGAGCAGAAGAAGGGGAACCCGGCCCTCTAGCAGAGAGAGAGAGAAACGAACTACAACAGGGAGGAAGGGAGGAATAAACAGACACGGAGACGACGGGGTTCCTGGGAGATGGGCCCCTGTTCCAGCCGCTTGTCCTCACCAGCCTGGCCTGGCTCCACACTGCCACCCTCCAGCTCCAGGCTTGACGCCAAAGGTGAGTGAAATCTGGGCAAAGCCCGTGGAGGCAGAAATGAAGCTCCCTGCAGGTTCCGATTCCCACCGAACGCCACCCGAAGGTGCAGAGGACCTCCCAGGCCACGGAGAGGCCACTGGTTGGTTCCATATTGTTTCCTTATTGCGAAGCAGTTTGTTCCGAACAGAAAGCAAAGGCTGAACGGCTATGTTCTGTGTCAGAGGTTATAAAGTGGCAGCCCGGTGACCAGCTTGTACTTGGCTGGCTGTTTAAGAAATGTAAATTAGTTGCCAATACTTAAAAATCAGAAGACTTCTGGGGCTGGCCCGGTGGTGCAGTGGTTAAGTTCACACATTCCACTTCGGTGGCCTAGGGTTCGCCGGTTCGGATCCCGGGTGCGGACATGGCACCGCTTGGCAAGCCATGCTGTGGCAGGCGTCCCACATATAAAGTAGAGGAAGATGGACATGGATGTTAGCTCATGGTCAGTCTTCCTCAGCAAAAAGAGAATTGGCGGATGTTAGGTCAGGGCTAATCTTCCTCAAAAAAAAAAAATCAGAAGACTTCTGATGAAAAGTGTAGGTTTTGACTTCTCTTGAAACATTGGACAATGTGGTACCAATCAGCCTATGATCCTACATGGTCACGAATGGCAAGAGTGAAGCAGCAGCTGCCCCTGTGGACGGCGCCCACTCTCTCCAGCCTGTCCCAGGCCCCCCAGGCCCAGGGCAGCTGAGCTCTCAGGTCCTTGCTACAAGGCCGCTTCAGCTGAACAGGATCCTGAGTGCTTTGAATAGAGGAAGAATTCCACATTTTCACAACGAGGTAAGGACCTCTAACCAAGACCAAACAAGGCAGAGGGGGTTCCCAGTGTGAAAGGCAACCAATGGCCTAAGTCAGTGACCCAGTCCAGGCCCCCACGGTTATCCATGCTCCAGGCAAGTCCCGATGTGGTGTTACCTGCTCTGGCAACCAGTGACCTTGGGGGTCCCCTCCTCAGCACCCCCAGCCGGCCTTCTGAGCCTCACGCCCCTCTCCAAGGCTGCTCCTCCTCTGTTCTTCCCTTCCCATTCCCAAATCTTGCCTCCTATGAGCTCCCATTTTCAGCCCAAACCGTCTGGTTCCAACGACCACAAAGCACAATTTAGCCGAAAGCCTGAGCAGGGGAAGAGTAGGGAAGGGCGTGCACCGTGGAGAAGGCTGCCGATTTCACGGCCGGGTGAAATCCTGCCTGTCCTCTGCGGCCTGGTTTTTTTTCACTTGCTGTTTTTCTAGTTTCTCTGTGATGATCCAAAACAGTTTGTACAATGAAACCCCATCAGTTCTGCTATTTTTATAACATGAAAGGGAGCTCCAGGAACAGAACTCCAGTTTAGAGTAACATGCCTTGCAGGAAATAAAAGTTTTATTTAAAAAAAAAATGTAGATAGAGACAGAAAGCAACTTCCTTTTGGAAAAGAAACTTCACCTAAAATTCCACTGCTTCCGCAGAGCTCTGCTTCCTGGCGTGGGCACACCGGTCAAGAGGCTGAGTTCTGGAGTCGGAGGACCCGGGTTCAAATGCTGCCGCTGGCACTTCTGGGCTGCACGACCTTGGCCAAGTTTCAGCTTCTCAGAGCGTCAGTCTGCTCTTCTGTCCGATGAGGACACTGGAAGCATGGATGGCAGGGCTCTGCTGGGAGGACCAGTGAGAGATGCACACGCAAACTGCTTTCGGACGCCATCTGCGCATGACGGGGCTCAGTGCCCGTGAGCTGTTATTTTTATTGCGTACAACCTTACTCAGCTTGGACTGACGGGGAAAGAAGGAGAGAGTCAGGAGATGTCGAAACCAGGAACTTCACCCAGCAAAGGGATAAAGAATGGAGAGCTGTCCCCAGAGCTCCTTGAGCATGAAGGTGGGATGGGGACGGTCTTGGGACCAGCGTCCCTCCGGGGCTTGATCCCACGGTGCTCCTCTGAAGAGCATGGGTTTCGTTCCCGCGCTTCCATGCTGTAATTCGAGGCAGCCCCGGGAGGGCCCTGCGACCAGGAGCCACTGGAGGCACCAGACCTGGCTGGGAGCCGTCAGAGCCCTCCCGTGCTCCCTCCCTGACCTGGAGGCTGAGGAGTCGACTGTTCTGGCTCATGAAGTGCTCTCAGAGTAAATGGGAACTCAGACCCCCCGAAGGTGGGGGGTAAAGTACAGCGGCAGGCGCTCCAGCCGCACCCAGCTGCCACTACTGCCATTTCCAGGCGGCAGCTTCCTGCATGCGGAGGGGAGAGATGGCGTTTCATGGCGGGGGGCCCGAGGCAACAGACAGGATCCCCCGTGAAGACTCGG
This sequence comes from Equus quagga, assembly GCF_021613505.1. Lineage (NCBI taxonomy): Eukaryota > Metazoa > Chordata > Mammalia > Perissodactyla > Equidae > Equus > Equus quagga. The sequence goes on along the minus strand of NC_060281.1, from coordinate 74,149,738 downwards.
AGGGTTGAGGGAGTGAAAGGCTTTAAGTCTCGTTACGAGGCTGGAACCCAGCATGCCGGGTGCTTGCTCATTTTAATTGGTGCCTCTGCCGGCCTGGTGGCACCCAGCGCTCTGCCTCGGCGCAGCCCTAAGAAAGCCAGGGGAGTGGCTCCGGCAGAGCCAAATGCCCGAGCTCCCTGGGAGGCTGTGAAATCTAACTGCTGTTTCGTCTCCAGCTGCTGTGCTGTCTCCGCTTCCCGACTCAGCGGGGGCCACCCACCGTGCCAGGAAAGCGGCAAAAAGGATTCGGATCTCGGCCTGGGTTCAAGACCCCTGCTCAGGCACCAAGATGTTCCCGAGAAGAAGCCCAGTCTCTGGCCGTGACAATAACACTGTGACTGGCTGCGCACTTACCACAGGCATCACACATGAGCTCTCGCTGAATCCCAGCACCTCTCCTGGGAGACGCCATCACTCTCCCACCGTCCAGATGAGGAGCCCGAGGCTTGGAGAAGTAAGCTCCGTACTCAGCCAGGATTGAAGCCTGGAGCTTGACTCTGGAGCCTGCGAGCTTAACCACCCCACCACCCAGGGCATCACAGGGGCCAGAAGCTCGGCAAGGCCCCGGGCTTCACTGTTTGGCAGATACACTGGGGATGCTCCATCAGAGACAGAACCGTGGGCATGGATCTTGGCAATGGACAGCCCACCTTGGGGTCGACCACCCTTGGGTATATGGCCCCACTGCTCTTTCCCACCTCATCCTGGCTACACCTGCCCTAAGGCCAACAGCTCTGCTCCCCTGGACCGAGCCTGGGCCAGCTGGCTCTGGCTGCATGAAGCCTGTGGCCCCGCCCATTGCTAGACACCGCACTGGGTCCTAAGTAACTCCCGATGGCGTCCTGGGCCTCAGGGTGAAGAGGAAGGCGGTTCCTCTGCTCTGTCACCTTAGGCCTCATCCCTGCACGGCCTGTCACCTGGAAACCACGAACCACCAGCACCAAAGGAGCCCATGAGACCAAGGGCCCTGCGGAAGCCTCAGCCACCTTTGGGACCCCATCCCTTCTTCTGCCCAGAACAGGCGTAAAGTGCAGGCCCATTTTCGGCAGCTGTGGGTTTAAAGGCAACGGGAAGGCAAAAGCTGAGTGTGGCCACAATTCCCGTGGAAAACCCCTTGCACTGCCTGCAACGTTCAGGCTCTGTGGCCTAGTGGCGTCTAGACCCCAGCCTGGTGCGCACAACGCAGACCGTGGGCTTTCTCGAGACCACACTGTCCAATGCCTGCCCCGCTGATGTTTTCAAGGTGATTCCTAATTTGCAGGCTTTAAATACCTCTGCGCATCCCTGCCTCCTTTATCAACCTGACACCTTCTGCCTGTGAGTCAGCCATTAGCATTTCGGCAGCCACTCTCTCAGCCCAGAGATGTCTGAGTCTTGGAAAAAATCCATCCTTGCCCAAATAAGGAAAAGAAATCCAAACTCTCCAGTTTCCTGCAGGGAAAATGCCCCAGGATAGGGCGAAAGGTCACAGGCACCAGAGCCAGGTTCCTGGGCACCGGCATCTGAGGAAAGGGCAGGACGCTATGGGCTGACTTGTGTCCCCTAAAACTTCTATGTTGAAGTCCTGACCCCCAGGACCTCACATGTGGCTGAATAATTTGGAAACAGAGACTTTAAAGAGGTGATTCAGGTAAAAAAGGTCATAGGGGTGGGCCCTGATGCAGTCTGACTGGTGTCCTCATAAGAAGTGGTCGGGACACAGACACACAGACCAAGGGACGAACACGCGAGGACACAGTGATAAGGCAGCCGTCTCCCAGTCAAGGAGAGAGGCCTCAGAAGAAAGCAGCTTGCTGACCCCTTGATCTGGGGCTTCCAGCCTCCAGAACTGTGAGACATACTGCTGGTGCTGAAGCCCCCAGTGTGTGGTGTTTTGTCCTGGCAGCCCCCGCACACTAAGACAAGGAGAATGTAGGTGCAGAGCCAGAGGACGGCACGGTGACAGCTGCTGGGTCAGGGCGGGGCCCAGCGCCATCAAGGCTCACGCCCTTAGAAAGCTGGCCCAGCCCTCAGTGGGTCACGCCCGCATAGCTGCCGACTCAGCTGAAGGGCTCTGTGTGCATCCTGCCAGCTCCTTGATCCCTCAGAGGGTGGGACCAGCTGTAGACGGTGGGGGGAGGGGCGCGCAGCACCGGGGCACGGTGATGGCTGCTCCAGGACAATCAGAGAAATGAGACTCAAACCACTGCTTCAGAGAAGAGGCGGGAGGAGATGCTGCCCATCTCTGACGAGGCTCCTCGGACAACCACTCCCAGGGGCTGCAAGGCCCCAGAAACCCACCCAGCTCTGTCTTGACCATGATTTGTTGAGTGCCTTCTACTGCAGACAGCGAGCTAGGAGGCGCAAAGATGAACGGAACTCAGGGCCTCGCAGGTGGTCAGATGGCTGAACAAGTAATTACAGCTCAGAAGGCTGCTTGTAGGGCTAGATCTGGACACCAAAGCAGACAAGGGCAGCGAGTAATGAGCCTGCCCGGAAGGGGCGTCAGTGAAGGCTTCAAAGAGATGGGGTCACCAGCAGGGTTTTCAAGACGGAACTGGAGCTCGTGAGCAAACAAGAGGCTGGGACAGGCATTCCACAGAGTCACCAGCGAGGCAGAGAGGTTACAAATGCACCAGGATTCACAGACCTAGAAGGGTGTGACGCTGGGGGCTAAGGCAGGAAATGTGGCTGGTCAGGCAAGAAGGCGCTAGAACACACAGGCCTCGGACGCAGCTAAGGAGCTTGGCCTACATGCTGCAGGGGGTGGGGAAGGCCCTGGGGAGCTTCACGCCGGGGAAACGACCAGGTCAGATGTGTGTTTTAGACCGACTGCTCAGGCAGCAGGGACGGGGGACCCTGGGTGGAAGGTCAACGCTGAAATCCAAGCATGACGTGACCAAGGCCCACACTGAGGCAGAGCAGCTCTCCTCCGAAATCTCCTCTCTCCGCAGAGAGGCCCTCCGGTTCTCCCCACCGGGCTTGGAGGATTACACCCATTAGTTCTTAGAGGGTTCAGCAAACGACCCAGGAAGCAGGTGAGAGAGGAAACTGAAGCACGCACGCACTTTTGCACCAAAAGCACAATTTCCCTGGACCCTGTCAATCTATCTCTTTTTTCTCAAGAAAGAAACCAAAATAAGGCACCAATTTCGCCAAGATAAGAACCGCCCCAGTGGCAGCCTATTCAAGGCGAGTTTTCTTGTCTAGTTGGCCCATTTCCTGCTCTTCAAGCTCGGCCATCAGTTCAAAACCTGACCCTGACACAGCACGGGGCTGCTCTTCCCCCTTCAATCCTGCAGGAGAGCTGGACACCCTGCCATCAGCTGTGATACTCTGGAGGGACTTAAAAGTGGCACCCACGACAATGACCAGGATTCCAATTTAGAATCTTGAGCCTGGCTATTTCCAGAATGATCCACACCCTTAGTAGGCCAACCACTCTCCCTTTCAGTCCATTCCCTTCTTGGCCCTGGACGCACACGCCTCCCTCACTAGGGGGTATCCTACTCTGAAGCTGAGACCGTCACATTCATTGACGTCCCCTTCCCCAAAGCACGTTATGCAGCGGCATGAGAGGGAAGAGCAGAGGGCCATTACCACTTATGAGCTGTGTGACCTTGGACAAATTACTTAACGTCTCTGAGCTTGTTTCTTCCTCTGTAAAATACAGATTATAACAATAACTCTATCTTGAGGTTATATGATGACATAATAGATGTAAATGCGATGGGCCAGCACTCGCTTTATTTTTTTTTTAAAGTTGGCACCTGAGCTAACATCTGTTGCCAATCTTTATTTTTTTTCTTCTTCTTCTTCTCCCCAAAGCCCCCCAGGACGTAGTTGTATATTTTAGTTGTAGGTCCTTCTAGTTGTGGCACGTGGGACGCCGCCTCAGCATGGCCTGATGAGCGGTGCCCATGTCCGTGCCCACGATCCGAACTGGTGAAACCCTGGGCTGCCAAAGGGAAGCACATGAACTTAACTACTCGGCCCCAGGACTGGCCCCAGCAGCACTCACATTTATTAAGGGCTTGTGGAGAAAAAATGGGAAGAAGGGACAGGAGAGGGAGAAGAGAGAGGAGAGGAAGATGGGAGGAGGAGAGGAATGAACTTTGGAGTCAGACAGACCTGGGTTCAAATCTCTGCTCAACCCCTTGCCTGGCTGTGTCACCTCAGGCAAGTTACTTAACCTCTCTGACTTACAGTTTCCTCCTCTGTAAAATAGGGATAATACTGCCTACCTTGAAAAGGATCTTGTTAAGATAACAGGTCAGAAAGAGCCCCCCACTTAGCTTGCGAGCTCTAGGGCGTTTAAGAAGCGTGCCTGAAATCAGAGCCACTGCTTTCTCAGCCCCGAATGGCACTTAGGGGAAAATCTGGTTTACGTTCTAACCTTCCTGGACCACCGGCTCTGCCGCCCTAGACGGGGTGAACATGCGGAAGCAAGAGAGGCCAGGCCACAGGGAGCCGGGCCTCCCACTGCTCTCTCGTCACTTCCCAGGAGAGGCTGCTGCGCTCCTGTAACCCACTGTGTTCTCTCTGGACAAAGGAGACGGGAGAGCCAGGCTCGTCCTTCCCTGGGCCAGTGTCTTCCCCTCTGAACTGGAGGAGAGCAATGTCCCTTTGTCCTGGCTCCGGAGCGTGGCTGGTGGGTGGAACACCCATAGGCCAAGGAGACCGTCAAGCGCTAGTCCGCGACATCCCAGGACCCTCCACGAAGGGCAAGTTATTTTAAGCCTCTCCTGGGCCCGAGGCCTGAGCAAATGAAGCAAATGGCTTCGGGAGAAGGACCAGAAAAGTTCTTAAGGCCTCTCATTCTGCCAGAAACACATTTAAAATTTAAAAAATTTAACGCTCACAAGCTCTCTTGGGTTCACTTTGTGCTGGGCTTTGGTTTAAAGGAAGACAAAGCAAAACCCCAAACCCTCAAATCAATGGATCCAGCAAATGCTTGGCCTTTGCACGCTGTCCTGGCAAGGCAGGCACTGCGCTCCAGCGAAAAAGCAGTCGACCCGCTTTCCTGCCAACGCTTTCCGACTGGGGCAGACGGAGGCCCGCGGTGAACTCTGTTTCTTTTTTAAACAAGGAATGGGACAGGGAAGCCGGCCAAGGGGCAGGTCTAGCTGACGGCCCCGCCAAGCAGCCACGAACAAAGCCAGGGTGCCCAGGTGCAAGGGAGGCGAGGCACTGAGGGGAGCGAGGGCCCCGGGAGGGCAGGCCAGGCCAGGCCCTGGAAGCATCCAGAAGCTGTGGGATTAGGACCCCACAATCTCCCAGTAGTTTCTGCAGAACTTGGGGGCCAAATGTGGGGTCAGGCCTTAGGGTACCTGCATCTACTGTCAGACCACCAAGCCCACAACTCGGCCCCTCAAACAGAAAAGTTGCGCCCCACCCCATAGCCCACCCCGTCATCTTACTTCTGCTAGGCAGCTCCTCTTGGCCCAGGCTGTTGGAGGGAGCCAGGGGGGCACTGCCACCCTCGTCCAAGGTCAGGATGAGGGGGACGTCGTCATCCAAACTCACGGCCATGTTCTCCTCTCCTGCAGCCCTCAGGAGGCGAGGTCCAGGGCTTCAACCCACCTCTGCTCGCAGGTCCCTTTCAAAGCCACTGGCCCAGAGGTGCTTGTCAGACGCTCCTCCATTAGTGGCATCTTCTAGATAATGAAACATAGACAGGGATAAAGACAGAGATAGGGATTAAAAAAAAAAAAAGACAATTATCAGAATACAACCACTACCAATTGAAATGTTTTGGAATTAGATAGTGGTGATGATTGCATAACTTTGTAAATATATTAAAGACTCCTGAATTGCACCCTTTAAAATGGTGCATTTTATGGTATGTGAATTATATCTCAATAAAAAAAGAATATTGCAGTATAATAGCATTAAAATATGGGGGAAAACTCAGCAAGAAAAATTCTGAAAAGTTAAGGGTAATCATGTCTGGAGCTTCAGGTTATGGCTAATATGTTCCACCTCTACCCATCTTTACACTTATGTGAGTTTTGCAAACATTTTAGACTTAAAAAAATATATAACCATTAAAATAATAGTAGTTAATACTCAGTGAGCACTTCCTGTGTACCACGGGCTCTTGTGGCAATTTTTAAGTAAAGCTGATTGAAATTTTATTAATAAGTAGCATTATTATCCTCCATTATACATGGGGAAAATTTAGGCTCAGAGAGGTTAAGTAACTTGCCTAAGAACTCACAGCTCAAAAGCCAAGCTTTTAACTATGCAATCTGACTCCAGACCCATGCTCCCAGCCACTACCCCACAGTTTCTACAAGTCCCAGCCCTGGTGTTCAGGGGGCACCTCAGTCCAATGACCTGTAAAGAGGTAACGGGCCAGGTCATCTCCACTAGCCCACAGCATTCCTAAACAGGTGTCATTCCCCTCGATTTAGTTACTTGAGGAGAGGAAGGCGAAGAAAACTCGAGTATTTTTTAAAATGATGTCCAGAGTCACACAGCAAAAGCGCTCATCCTGAACTCCCAATTGAAACCAACCACTCAGAACCAGCCAGTTACAGTTCCTATTTATACACATTCCCATTTCCGCGGAGGGGACCAAAAGAAAAGCAAAGACTCAGCAGATCTGAGAGCAGGCCTTTGAACCTGAAAACAGCAGCAGGTTCCTTCCTCCAGGGGGGGCCTTCTGGGCTCCTCAGCTTTGCCTCCAAACTGACCCACTGAATGGCCACCTGGCAAGTCACTTCTTTCATGAACCACCAGAATAACCCTGGGCAGGTCCCTGTGCATCAATATTTTCTTAAAATAAGGCAGCAAAAGTGAGCACATTCTACTCACTGCTGAGCCCGGAGCCCTCTGCACCGCGAACTTCCTGTAAGATTTTTTTTACACTTCCTCCAGACCTGGGGACTTATTCTGCTTTTTTATCTCAATTGTGGGGAAGAGGAAATCCCAAATGAGATGCTACCATTAGACTGTCTTAAGAATTACGTGTTTTGGGGTTGGTTTTTTTTTTTTGGTTTAACCTTCTACCATAGATATTTTCAAACATACTCAAAAGTACAGAGAATATGGAAATGAACTTCTTCGTATCCATCACTCAGCTTTGACAATTACCAGTATCTTGACATTCTTCCCCGTATTTATTCTGAAGACAGGAGAATCTATTCACCCTCTGAACTCATCCAGAAGTTTCTTAATTTTACCATTATCATCATAATGACTAGTGGTTTTTATTTTAGCTGTTTAATATGTGACTGTTTGCTTGTATGCATTGTCTTAGCCCTGTGGCTCTCAACCGGGGTGATTCTGCACCCCAGAGGACACTAGCAACAGACGGAGACATTTTTGATTGTCACAACTTGGGGGTGGAGGTGTCAGCAGATGAAGGCCAAGGATGCCGCTAAACATCCCACAAGGCACAGGTGAGACCCAGCACAACACAGAAACACGCGGCTCAGAATGTCAACAGCGCTGCTGTGGAGAAATCCTAATTCTCCAATGTCCTCACTTTACAGATGAGGGAACTGAGGCTCAGCGGCGTTACCTGAACTGGCCTCTTGTAAGTAAACAGCAGGGAAGTGGCTGAGCCCAGAGTTCAACGCGGGCAGCTGAATTCCGGGACCCTCCCCCGCTGGACCCTCCACCTCCTCCCAGAACCAGGCTCCCGATTCGAATTCAAGCCCATCATTTTAAAGGGAGGGGAAAGCGAGGCCCAGAGGCGACAAGGGACTTGCCCAAGGTCACACCGTGCAGGACCCCCGACTCCTAGCCCCGGGCTCCTTCCGCGGGTTTGTTTCTCGCTCTCTAGAGGACCCAGAAGGGAAGGGTCACTCGTGGGGACAGGTCCCAGCAAAGAGGCCCAGCAGCCTGACCCGGGCACGAGTTTCTGGTGCGGTGGGTCGCCTGAGGGCGCCAGGGAGACGAGCAGACGAGGGAGGAGGGGAGGGGAGGGGAGGGGAGGGGAGAGAAGTGCGGGATCCGGCTCCACGTGCTCCAGCCGCGGTCTCCCGCGTGGGGGTCGCCCCGGGAAGCCGGGGGCCGAGGAGAGGGGGTGCAAAGCCCGAGCCTGGGCTGGAGGGAGACAAGCGCGGCGACGACCTCCCCGCAGCCCCTCTGGGCCCGCCCCGCCCGCCTCCCACACCCCAGCGCCCGGCCGCAGCCCCTCACTCCGCGCCCTCCGTCCTCTGACCCCTGCCCTCGCAGCCAGGCCAGCCCTCGCCCCCTCGGATTCTTACACGCGCCGCCCCAGCAACCCGGCCCGCGCCGGGGTCCGCACCACGCAGCCCAGCGCGCCGGCGCCGCCGCCACAGCCGCGAGCCCGGAGCGGTTGCAGCCGCCGCAGCCGCCGCCACTTCAGCCGCTGCCACCACGGCAGCTGCGCCAGCGCTCGCATCCGCCACCCTACCGTCCCCCCCACTCCGCCGGCCCCGCCCCATCTCCCCTTCGCCACGGCCTATTGGCTAGCTAGGCTGCCCTGGTGGGCTATGATTGGCCAAGCCTCACGTCCTTCTCCAGCTCTCGCCCTCTGGTGTTGTAAGACTCCCCGCCCGCCTCCTCGTGAAGGGGCGGGACTTAAGAAGCTCCGCCCCTTCCCCCAACCTCCCCGCCTCACTCGTTCAGCCCGACCCAGAGGGAGTCTCGAGTCTTTCAATTGGTGAAGAGCTGGAGAGACGGTGCTTCTGATTGGTCAGGCCTCAGGAGGTGCGGTGAACTGAGAGGAACAGGGAATTGAATGGTGAAAAGGAAAGTCAGTCAGTGCCGAGTCCCGCCCTCTGAGATTGGCGGGTAACCTAGCAACGCAGGTACCGCGGAGGTAACTGTGGGTAGAGAAACAAGGCGCTCTGCGAGCAGGTGAGTGACCAGCTGGGGAAGGGCTGGCGATGAGGGGGAGATGTGGCATGGGGTCTAGCCCGCTATCCTTTGGTTCCCTGAGGAATCCGTAGCCCGCCCGGCGATCCTGTCCCCGCCCCAGGACCCTGCTCCCCAGCCGCCGCCTCGGTCTGGACCTCCCTCTCGACCACCTGCAAGGACCACTGCACGTCCTCTTCGGTGTCTCCACCTCTGTTCTGCCCCTCCACGTGTTCACTTCGTGGTCCCGCTTCCTTGTCCGTAAAACGTGGATGATACCAGTCAAGTGGAGTCACATCAGAATTAACTCATTTCAAGTCAAACATAGGTGACGGGTGTGAGAGGGCGGTTTATAAGTCCCCTACCATTCTACCCAACGACCATACACATTCCAGGCTGAGCAGGCAATGAACGGCGTCTCACTTGACAGAGTGTTTAAATTGAGTCATATTGATTCTACCGATTTTTGCCTTTTGTACTAACTTTAGAACTTAACTCCCATCCTTGTCCTTAAAATGTGATTTCGTTGTATATACTTAAGACAAAGGGTTTGTTGTGAGGACTGAATGAGGTGAGGCAGTGAAGAGCTTGGCATGGATCCCAGCACATAGTAAGTGCTCATTAAATAATAGCAACTTTTTTTTCTAAAACTACTCTTCCTCCTTAAAGTAGTTCCAAGAGAATTATCTCATTTCATTTCTTAAATATTCATATATTCAATAAGTATTTACTGAGTGCCTACTACTGGGTGCTGGGGTAGAGCAACTAATAAAAAACTTCATTTCTCCTCCCCATGGAGCTTGTCTAATGTGGGAGATAGTCATTAATCAAATAACAGACAGATAAATGTAAAATTAGATTTTGAATGTATTTGAATGAATGAATGTGGAGAGTCACTTCCAGAATGATGGAATGAGGACATCAACAAAATCCTCTCCTTGAAAAGCAATTATAGTCCATTGATTGATGAATGGATAAACAAAATGTGGTATGCATACAATAAAAAAGTATTCAACCTTTAAAAGGAATGAAATTCTGATAAATGCTAGAACATGGATGAGACTTGAAAACATAATGCCAAGTGAAATAAGCCAGACACAAAAGGATGAATATTGGATGATTCCACTTATATAAGGTACCTAGAATAGTCAAAGTCATAGAGTCAGAAAGTAGGATAGTGATTGACAGGGCCTGGGGGGAGGGGGAATGGGGAGTTAGTGTTTCATGGATACAGAGTTTCAGTTGGGATGGTGAAAAAGTTCTGGAGATGGATAGTGGTGATGGTTACACATAGTGTGAATGTAACAGTGTTAATGCTACTGAACCGTACACTTAAAAATGGTTACAATGGTAAACTTTATGTTACGTATATTTTACTGCAATAAAAAAAAGCAACTATAAAGCTGGACAAAACTATCTAGTGCTATGTTAGGACTCTGAAAACCAACCAAAGGCATACAACAAACTGAGAGCGTTTATTCATGAAAACTATGGAACTTTAAGTTTGTGGTGTCCCTACCTGGGGCTGACCAATTGGGTACTTACCAATTTCCCCACCCTTCGTTCTATTGGTATGATAGTTCAACCAGGACAAGTAACCCATGAAAACCAATAGCTTCACTGTCACTGTCTGATGGGGTTCACTCGATTTGGAGCATTGTTGGCTAAAGTGATAATCTTGGTGGCAAGAGAAGAGGGAAGACCAGCAGCTCCAGGAGTCCACAGTTGCAATCCTATTTGGGGCCAATAGTGGACTTAGAATTCTGGGAAGTGAGGGAGCCGTAGATAAGCTATCTACATATTCTGGTTGGCCAGGGGTTATGCACGTGTGTAGAAGAGACCAGACCAGCCCCAGACACTTACATGTCCCTGGCCATTGGAGCCTTGTAGACGAGCAGAGGAGACACAAGGGCTTCCGGCAGAAACTAAAAGTCAAGGCAGACTGGAAAATGACCTGAACAAGGACTGCACTCGCCAGCAGACATCGGAAGCCTTATTGGCTCAAAGTGTTTGAGCACAACCCCTGACCAATTTTTGGCTGAATACTAAGTTGTGCAGACACAGGGGTGACCCCTAGGAAGCCAGGTTTAAAAATAAAAATAAGATGGGCAGGCCCTGTGGCATAGTGATTAAGTTCACGTGCTCTGCTTCAGCAGCCCAGGGTTCACCAATTTGGATCCCAGGTGTGGACCTACACACTGCTCATCAAGCCATGCTGTGGCAGGCATCTCACCCATAAAGTAGAGGCAGATAGGCACAGATGTTAGCTCAGGGCCAATCTTCCTCAAAACAATAAAATAAAATAAAAAATAAGAAAAAAAGTTGAGCAGAGACATCTGTAGCTGCACATGGTGGAGGAGACCAACTTGACAGATTTAGTAACTTACCAAACGGGACGTAACTTACCAAACACCCAAGGAAAACAGTAAGAAGAACAACAATCATTAGGAGGAAAAAAATCAGAACACAGAGTTGCTACAAATGTTATCTAAGATTTCCAGTATTCAACAAAAATTGTGAGATGTGCAAAGAAACAAGGACATGTAAATATATTCAGGAAAAAAAGCAGTCAATAGAAACTGTCTCTGTGTGTCCCCAGATGTTGGCTTTAGCAGACAAAGACTTCAAAGAAGCTATTATAAATGTGTTCAAAGAACTAAAGGAAACCATGTTTACAGAATTTAAAAATGGTAGGATAACAATGACTTATCAAATAGAAAATATTTAGTATTATTCTAAAATAGATTGTGATGATTAAGATGCACATTATAATCCCTAAATCAACCACTAAGAAAATAACTCAAAAAAATAGTTTAAAGATCAACAAAGGAGTCAAAATAGTGGGCTAAAATATATTTAATACTATAAAAGACAGTAAAGAAGTAACAGGGGAACAAAAAAAGACACGAGATGAGAAAAATAAACAACAATAGCAAAATGGCAGGCGTAAATCCAACCATATGAATAATTTTATGTGAGTTATTAAATGTAAATGGAAAAAAACACTTCAAGCAGAAGGCAGAGATCATCAGACTGGATTAAAAAAGTGAGAACCAACTGTATGCTGGCTATAAGAGATGCCCAGATTCAAAGACACAAATAGGTTGAAACTGAAAAATTGAGGGGCCTGTCCCATGGCATAGTGGTTAATTTCAGTGCACTCCACTTCAGCTGCCTGGGTTTGCTGGTTCGGATCCTGGGCGCAGACCTACACCACTCTTCAGCCATGCTGTGGTGGTGACCCACATATAAAGTGGAGGAAGATTGGCACAGGTGTTAGCTCAGGGATAATCTTGCTCAGCAAAAAAAAAAAAGAAGAGGAAGAAGAAAGTGAAAAATTGGAATCCATGCAAACAGTAACCATAAGAGACCTGGAGTGGCTATGTTGCTATCAGACAAAATTTATTTTAAAACAAGAAATGTTATTAGAGCAAAGAGGGGGACATTTTATATTGAGAGGAAGGTCAGTACATCAGGAAAATGCAGCTAGACTGACCAAGAAAATAAGAGAGAAGAAACAAATTACCCAAATCAGAATTACAGAAACTAAGAGAAATATAAAGGAATATTATGAACAACTTTATGCTAAAAAATAAGACAACTTAGATAAAATGGACAAATTCCTAGAAAAACTAATTATTAAAACTGACTCAAGAAGAAAGAGAAAATTTGAATAAACCTATAACAAGTAAAGAAATTGAATTAGAAATAAATAATCTTCCTTCAAAATAAAGCCCAGAGCTAGATGTCTTCACTGGTGAATTCCATCAAATACTTAAAGAAGAAATAATGCTAATCCTTCACAAACTCTTTCAGAAACAGAGGAGGGAGCACTTTCCCATTCGTTCTGTGAAGGTAGTATTACCCCTCATGCCAAAGCCAGACAAAGACATCCCATGACAAGAAAACGTCAGACTAAGGGTTAGACCAAATGTGGCCTGTCACCTGCTTTTGTAAATAAAGTTTTATTGGAACACAGACACGCCCATTGGTTCGCATATTGTCTATGACTGCTCTTGCTCTACAGCACAGGCGAGTAGTTGCATCAGAGGTTATACAGCCACAAAGCCAAAAATATTTACTCTTTGGCCCTTTACAGAAAGAATTTGCCAACTCCTGCTCCAGACCAATATCCCTCAAGAACATAGATGAAAAGTACTAGCAAACCGAATTCAGCAACGTATAAAAAGGATTAGACCATTATCAAGTGAGATTTATTCCAGAAATGCAAGAATGTGTTAACATTTGATAAACAATTAATGTAATATACTATATTAATAGAATAGGTGAAAAAAATCACAGGTCATAGCAATAGATGCTGAAAAAGCATTTGACAAGATCCAACATCCACTCCTGATAAAAACTCTCGATAGATTAGGAATAGAAGGGACTTTTCTCAACCTGATAAGCACATCTACAAACGCCCACAGTTAACACATACATACTGGTTTTCCCGAAGGTTGGGAACAAGGCGAGGATGCTCATTCTCATCACTTCTATTCCACACTTTACTGAGGCGCCGGCCCAGTGGCGCAGCGGTTAAGTTCGCACATTCTGCTTTGGCGGCCCGGGGTTTGCCGGTTTGGATCCTGGGTACGGACATGGCACCACTTGGCAAAAGCCATGCTGTGGCAGGCATCCCATGGATAAAGTAGAGGAAAGTGGGCACGGATGTTAGCTCAGGGCCAGTCTTCCTCAGCAAAAAGAGGAGGATTGGCAGATGTTAGCTCAGGGCTAATCTTCCTCAAAAAAAAAAAAAACACACTTTACTGAATGAAGGTTCTAGTCAGTGCAATGAGGGAGGAGAAAAGAAATTAAAGGCATCCAGACTGGAAAGGCAGAAGTAAAACTGTCTTTATTCACAGATGACGTCATGCTATATGTAGAAGAGCCTTAGGAATTTACAAAAAGCTCTAGGACTAATAAACGAATTTAACAAGGTCATGATATTTAAAAATCAATTGTGTTTATATACATTTTTAAATATATATGTTAGCAACAAACAGAAAATGAAATTAAGAAGATAATTCCATTCACAATAACATCAAAAAGAATAAAATACCTAGAATAAAGTTAACAAAGTGTTGCTAAGAAAATTAAAGATCTAAATAAATGGAGAAGCATGTCATGGTTTGGAAGACTCAACGCTGGTAAGATGTCAGTTCTCCCCAAATTGATCTGTAGATTCGGCACAACAGCTGTCAAAATCCCAGCAGGCATTTCTGTAGAAATTGACAAGAAGATCTCACAGTGTACGTCAATGCAAAGAACCTAGAATAACCAAAACAGTTTTCAAAAGAAAAACAAAGTTGGGATAAAATTTACACTATCCCATCTCAAAACTTCCCCTAAAGCTGCAGTAATCCAGACGATGTGGCATCTCCCTAAGAATTGGCGTATAAGTCAGTGGAGCAAAACTGAGAGACAAGAAATAAACCCTTACACTTACGGTCAACTTATTTTCAACAAGAGTACCAAAACAATTCAGTGGAGAAAAGATAGTCTCTTCAACAAACTGTGCTGGTACAACTGGATGTGCCGAACAATGAACTGAGGCTCTTACCTCACACAACACACAAAAATGAACACAAAATGGGTCATAGGCCTAAATGTAAGATCTAAAACTATAAACTCTTAAAAAGATAGAAGAAAATCTTCATGATTTGGGGTTTAGCAAAGAGTTCTTAGATATGGCACCAAATTATGAGCCATAAAAGAAAAAATTGATAAATTGGACTTGATTAAAATTTTTAAAAACTGTGAGCTTCAAAAGACATTTTCACGGGGCCAACCCAGTGTGCACGTTCCGCTTCGGCGGCCCGGGGTTCGCCAGTTCAGATCCCGGGTGCGGATGTGGCACTGCTTGGCACGCCATGCTGTGGTAGGCATCCCACATATAAAGTAGAGGAAGATGGGCATGGATGTTAGCTCAGTGCCAGTCTTCCTCAGCAAAAAGAGGAGGATTGGAGGCAGATGTTAGCTCAGGGCTAATCTTCCGCCAAAAAAAAAAAAAAAAAGACATTTTCACAAGAAAATGAAAAGACAAGCCATAGACAAGGAGAAAATAATTGCAAATCATGTATCTAATAAAAGGCTATATCTGATAATGTATAAATAACTCTTACAACTCAATAAGAAGACAAACAACCCGATTTTTAAAACCAGCAAGAGAGTTGAATAAATATTTAAAACTCAAAAAGACAGCCATTGCCAAGTATCAGTATACATATGGAGAAACTGGAACTCTCTTAGTTTGCTGGTGGGCACATAAAATGGTACAACCAATTTGAAATATTTCTTGGCAATTTCTTAAAAAGTTAAGTATAAAATTACCATACAACTCAGCAATTCCATTCCTAGGATTCAACCTAAGAAAAATAAAAACATATGTCCACACAAGGACATATATGAATGTTCTTAGCAGCATTATTAATAATCACCAAAAACTGGAAACAACCCAAATGTCCTTCAACAGGTGAATGGATAAACAAATTGTGATATTTCCACACAATGGGATACTAATGGAACACTATTGGAATGCTATTCAGCAATAAAAAGGAACAAAATACTGATGCATGGATGAACCTCAAAAACATTATGCTAAGTCAAGTTTTCTCAACCTCGGCAATATTGACATTTCGGGCTAGATAATTCTCGTTGTGGGGGACGTCCTGTGTGCCGCAGGATGTTTAGCAGCATCCCTGGCCTCTACCCACTCGATGCCAGTAGCCCCCTCTCCCACTGTAACAACCAAATATAGCTCCAAATTATTGTCAGTGTCTCCTGTCAAAGTTGCCCCTTTGCTTGAAAACCAGTGTGCTAACCAAAAAGTCAGATGCAAGAGATTGCGTATTGTACGAATCCATTTCTGTGCCTTCATTTAGGTGATTTATCCAGGAAAGTTAAATGTGGTAGGAACAGAAATTGTTTGCAAATTAGCTCATGGGAATCCTGGACAGTGAGGGAAATTTTGTGCTGAAGCGGCGTGACTTTATACACTTACGAAAAAGTCATTTGGGTTGTGCACTTACAGTGGGTGAATTTTACGCTGTGTAGATTATACCTCAGTAGAGCTGTGGGGAACATAATTACACCTGTGGTAAGTACCATGCACTTAGTCCCCGACGGCTCTCACATTCCTGTGTCTCCTTTCCGGGTCTTTCTTGACGTCTACTCCGGATGTCCAATCACTGCCGCACATCTCTTGATCGCCGTCCCACCCAGGCGGCTGCTGGTCTGTGCAGTGCCTTGGTGTGACATAGGAAGAGGCGCCCCTCTGGGCACATGCAGCCCCATAGTTTCAAGACTTGGTAAATGGATAGCATGTTCTAGCATCAATAGACTCCCCAACCCATCAGCCCCTCTTCTCTTCCAGTCTTCACCTTTTGGGTGAATACCACAAGGATCCAAACAGTAACCTGAGCCAGAACCCTGGGCATCATCCTTAACTCTTCCCTCCCCTTCATTCTCCACATCCAATCCTTTGCCTCCTCCCATTCCTTCTACTGTCTCAGTATTTCTGGAGCCTGTCCACTGCCTTGTACCCAGGTGAGGCCACCCTGGTCTCTCCCCTGGACACTGTGACAGCCTTCCTAAGCTGATCCTCTCTCCATCTTGCACCTGCCAAGCCTTTGGCCACAATTTCCCCGCTGCAGATCTGGTCTTGTCACGCACTCCCTGCTTAAGACACCTCCCGGAGCCTTCGATTTCTCCTCGGAAGCAATGAGGGAAGCCGCTGAGGCTGCATGAGCTAACCCATCAACTCAGGGCGACTGCTTTGCTCCCTGGTCCCCCTGGAAGGAGATCAAGAGGAAGTGAGACTCATAACCAACCGGATAACCAGGGCAAGTAGGGGAAATGGTGGGAAAGTCAGGAGAGAAGGGTGAGTTCTGAGGTCACTGCTCATGCCTTGTCTGAATGTAAAAAGGTTGTTAGTAGCATCTGACCCGAGACCGCACCCTCCGCCTGGAAAGCTGAAACAGCCTTTGGACAGCAGCTGGATGTCATAGCATCAGTGTCCCTCCCTCGGCTGGACAGGCTGCCCAGGGCATCCCAGACGGAGCTGTGCCCTGCCTCTGGGCGAGGCAGCCCATTCCAGACAGACGTGCTCAGATGTCAAGCCTGGGGTTTTAGCTTGGGCTTTGCACTCGGCTTACACTGAAAAGCTGAATTAAAGGGTTGGTCTTCCCTGCCTGCTCGATGGCTAATTCCTCCCCGCACCCCCTTTCTCCCTGGGAGAGTTCAGGGTGCTGAGGCCGATGCACCCCCTGATTTAGGCCTCGACGTATAATAATCTCTCCCCTTTGAAGAGGGGTTTAACTCTCCAAAGGGCTTTCCCGCCGATTGAGTCATCTGTCCTCCACCCAGCTCCCTTTTGATGTGGCCAGGACAGGTGCCAGATCCCCAGGTGCCAGGGAGCTGAGGGATTTCCCAGGCGTATTCCAAGAGCCCCAGGCAGGGCAGAGTCATGCACCCGGGTCTCCCGACACCCAGCTTGTGCCTCTCATCTTGATTCTGTAACTGATGGTGGCCTTAGATGGCACAGAGGTCAGCCTGTCGAGTGCCGCTGGGCTAGACTCGGACTAGCCTTCCTATGAACCTGGATGGAGCGCTGGCCTTAGGATGGGCACGTGGGAGTCGTATGGGCGTGCAAGCCCCCTGTGGTCTAGAACAGCGATTCTCAGCCACGGGCATCTGCCCTTCCCAGCAGGGACATGTGGCAATGTCTCGAGACATTTTGTTTCCAACTGGTCAGAAGAGGTGATGGAAGAAAGGTGCTATGGCATCGAGTGGGTGGAGGCCGGGGTGCTGCTACACGTCCTACGACACACAGGACAGCCCCACAGCAGAGAACCATCTGACCCAACATGTCACTAGTGCAGAGACTGAGAAACTCTTTCTACTGGTATTTTCATACAGGACAAATGCTACACACACACACTAAACACACACATGCACACACACCCCTTTTCCCTGGAGGCCCTGTTTAGTGGAACTGAAAACAAAAGTGAATAAAAATCGAGATCATTTGAAACACAGAGAATCAGGGAAAAGCATCTCCTTGATCTCAGCTCGCAAATAATAGCAGCAGTTTATGTCCTTCACCGATAAAATACCTTTAACTTGGGGTCTTTCAAACACAGGTTGTTTCTTTAGCCACAAACCAGACAAAGAAATACGTTTTCCTTCTGGCCCCAGCACACAAGTGTTTAATTACGAGTGAATACTTACTACATGCAACACACATTAATATTTTGTATTCTCTTTCATTTATTTTTAATGGGCGAGTTGATTTCACTCTCTAAAGGGACACAGCTCTCGGTTTAAAAAAGACACTTCTTCCACATAATCTGTCAGTCAGGAAAAGCCAGTGTTTTGCATTTTATAAGGTTATGATTTAAATATATTTTTTTAAGTAGAGGAAGTTTATTTTAGAAGAATCTAAATTCACTGCTGGGAACTTCTTCCTTCTGTCTGAAAGACCAAAACGATCCCCTTGGCAGTGGGATGTCACCAGAAATAAACACCCCCAAAGCTACACTGTAACCGAAAGAGGAATTAAGAATCGTCATGAAATAATTTGTAAGGAGCAGGAAGCCGAAAAATGGCAAGTAGTTTGCGGGATCTCTGTCCTCCTCCACCATGAACAGAAAAGCATGAATGATGTAGAAACCAGCAAAATGTAAAACAGATATAGTAAAAAGGAGTAAACAGTGCTTCCGTTTTGGCTCTTTATAAACCCTTCTGCACAAAAACATATACACTATTTTGAGGAAAATCGCATCTTGTATTTTAAGAAGGATCCAAACGTTAAGATGAAATTATATCATTTTTGAAGTTGTAATAAAAGCTAAACATCATTGAGCCAGCGCTTCATTTCATACTCCCGGCAATTGTGTCCAGTTTGTGTTACATTACTGTCCCCACTTCACAGATGAGGAAGCCAAAGCTCAGAGACGTTGATCGACTTGCCTAGAGCCACACAGTGAGGAAGTGGTGATCCGCTGGAATTGGACTCCGGGTTTGTCTGACGCCGGAACCCACAGACTTAGTCACCGTGCAGTAGGCTCTTGTTTTTCTTTTCCACTTCAGAGATGAGGGCCCAGAAAGTCCAGTGGATTTGCCCAGGGCTATAGTTGTGGCCAGTGGCGGGTAGTGAGCTGTTCATTGTAACCGGCAGCTTAGATATCTGTCCCCAGGAGCACATTCTCTCCCAACCTCAGTCGCTACCCAGTGTCCTCTGTCTCCAAAGCACGGGATAAACTGGAGCCTGCGGCCTCAGAGCCATCACCGCAGATGAGGTCCCGTCTGTTAATGCCTCCGGCCTTCTCTGCAATGGCTCCAGCCTGGGAATCTTTTGCAAACCAAATACAATCCACAAAACGTGGGTTCGCAAAAAGGACAGGAGAGGATTGAGTGATAGTCCAAAAGTGGTGATAGAAAAAACCCAACTAAACTATGAAAAAGAAAACACAAATTTGATTTAAATCTTTTATTTTAAAATTCCAAGCCACAGGGATGGGAAACAACACATAGGCCAAATCTTGGCCCCCAGTTTTCGCTATTAAAATATGGCATTATTTTCTGGTTCTAACTCAGGACATAACATATTTTGTGAAATAACATTATCCTGTTATGCCAGCATCTCCCTGGGGGAAACAGGCCTCTTGGTAAAGCTGGCTTTGCCATCTCTTGGTTTGTTCAACAGTGATTCATCAAGCTCCCACTGTGCGATAGTGGCTAGGACAGCAGTCTTCATCATGAATTTTCTGCCCCTTTCCAGCCCCGCACTTTCCCCATGCTAGACTTGGAAGGCTGAAATTAAGCCTATAAATTTCTCCTGAAGAAAGCCAGATGTGTGGTTCACAGGCCAGTGAGATCTTCCTGAGGCCAAAAGGAAAATTCCTACCACTTCAAAGGCAAAACCTCTACCTATTAACCAAGCAAGTAGGTGGTGGAATCGGAACTAAGCGACCAGGACTCCCATACCCACCAAGGACAGCTTTGAGTCCTAAGAACATCGGGGAAGGAGGAAGCAGACAGTGTTAGGGCCTGGAGGCATGGGTGCGTGGGAATCAGACCTCTCAGAAACATGACGGGACCATCAAAAGGACATGAAATCAGCTATGCAAATTGTGCAGTCCACAACATGGCTTTATTCAATTTGCAATCACGTAGAAATTGCAACTTTTTCACTAGGGTAGAAAGTAAAGATCATGAGCTCCATCTCTTGTGAAAATTTCTCTCTGCCATCTCTACCTCCAAGTGTATTTTCCACTCTCCACCATTCATTCTTAGCTCTCTCACAACTAAGCTGAAAACAGCCTTTTTTGCCAAGTCATGAGAAGTACCACGAATGGAGCTAGGCAGGCACAAAGTATCAACTGGAGCTAAGAATCAGTGAAGAAATGCTTAAATTGCCTAGGAACACATGTGCTGTGAATTTTCAGTGGAAGGCTGGTACCAAAGGAGAATGCGTTTAGTTGGTTTTGTTCATTCAGCCGTATCTGGTTTGAGACAGATCGTGGCACTAAATAAACTTCAGCCCCGTGGTGAGAAGTCTGTGCTGAAGAATGTTTTAAAAAGTCTTTTTTAATTCCAATTACATCATTGAGAAAGCCTCAGTTTGATGTTATAAGTCTTTTGTATATTAACCTTATATTCTGCAACTTTGCTATAATTGATTACTAATTCCAGGAGTGTTTTTGTTGATTCTTTGGGATTTTCTGCATAAACAATTGTGTCATCTGTAAACAAAGATAGTTTTATTTCTTCCTCCTCAATCTGTATACGTTTTATTTCCTTTTCCTATCTCATCGCATCAGCTGGGACCTCTACTACAATGTGGAACAGGAGTGGTGAGAGGGGACATCCTGGCCTTACTCCTCATCTTAAAGGGGAGACGTCTAGTTTCTCACAATTAAGTATGGTGGTAGCTGTAGGTTCTTTTGTAGATGCTCTTTATTAAGGAAGTTCCACCCTATTCCTTGTTTGCTGAGAGGCTTTTTTAAAAAGTCATGAATAGGTGCTGGATTTTGTCAAAAATGAATGGGTATTTGGATTTTTTCTGCATCTAGTGATATGATCATATGACTTTTCTTCTTGTTGGTGTGATGAATTATATTAATTGATTTTTGAATGCTGAACCAGCCTTGCAGACCCAGAATAAATCCACCTCAGTCATGGTATATAATTCCTTTTATAGATTGTTAGATTCAATTTGCAAATATGTTCTTGAGGATTTTTGCATCTATGCTCCTGAGAAATATTGGTCTGTAGTTTTCCTTTCTTGTAATGTCTTTGTTTTGGTATTAGAGTAGTGCTAACCTCATAGAACCAGCTGGGAAGTATTCCTTCTGCTTCTATTTTCTGGAAGAGATTGTAGCGAATTGGTATAATTTGTTCCTTAAATTTTTGGTAGAATTTACCAGTGAAATAATCTAGGCCTGGTGCTTTCTGTTTTTGAAGGTTATTAAGTATTGATTCAACTTTCTTTAGTAGATATAGGCCCATTAGAGTTCTCTATTCCTCCTTGTGTGAGTTTTGGTAGCTTGTGTCTTTCAAGGAATTGGGCCATTTCATATAGGTTATCAAATGTGTAGCCATAGAGTTGTCCATAATATTCCTTTATTGTCTTTAACGTCCGTGGGGTCAGTAGTGATGGCCCCTTCCTGACATGAGTAATTTGTCTCCTCTCTCTTTCTGTTAGTACGTCTATAGCATCTCCCTACCACTTGCTAATCTTGCCTTTTAACAGCAGAGATCTGGTCTCAGACTCATCTTTCCTGGGTAACAGTATCTAGCTAGAATGAAATAATATCAGGATGTAGACATTGTTACCTTCTGCTTAAGGAAAGCAATACAGATTTTTCCAGTTACAGTGCAGACATAAAGTTCCCTTTTTAATGAAAAGTCCTTAAGAATCAAAGTATACCTAAAGGAAAAAAATCTGAGTCAATAATAGTACAGCCTGGCCTTTAGCTTTGGCAGAAATGACAAAGATGGCTCGTGAGTGCCAGAGACTTGGGCAATGCTGAGTCAGAACTGACTGTCTCGAGGCTCCTTCCTGGCCCGTCAGCTCTGCCCCTGTGGGCTGGCATCACGCTGCCAGTGACCTCTGAGTCGTGATCACTTATGACGTGGGTCTTGGTAATACGTTCCAAAGTATGTGAATGGTTGACTCAAAGATATAAAAATCAATGAGGGATGATTCAAAGCTTACCCTAAATAATTCACTCACTCTCACTTCTATTCTGATAAGCTTTCTTAAGTGAGGAGAAAGGGATGGAGTGACAGCTCCATTGTTGCAGGCTGTGACTAATCCTGGTGCACCCGTAGGAACACGACACCAGCAGGAACGGTGTGTGGCAGCAGAAAGAAAGGCAGGTCCAGTCTGGTATATATATGCTCATAGATGTAATGACAAATATGAATATTTGTATTTGTAGCTGTTGAGTGGATTGAATGCTCTAAGAACTGGAACACATCTATTCCCCAGGTCTCTCCTTGACAGGGTTCATTGAAACTGGACCAGCAAAGAATCATTGCATTCTGTCCACCTTAGAAGTCAAGCTGAAGATGGAGAGACTGGACAGAGCGGCGGTTGCGGGTGTGGACTCCCAGGACAGACCACCTGGGCTGCCATCCTGATCTGTCACTTACTAGCTATGAACCAAGAGAGGCATCGAACCTCCCTCTGCCTCCCTTTCCTCGTCTGTGAAATGGAGGCAGTAAAAGCACCGACCTCAGAAGGCTGTTGTGAGGAATAAACGAATTAATTCGTGTAGAGCATTTAGAACGGCATTTAGCACGTAGAAATTCTCAAGGGTTAGCTAACATTAAAATGGCATCTCTTAAAATGAGCTGCCCCCCTGCACACACTCCAGGTTCTTTAACACCCTCTGACTTCACTTCCCAGTGTTGGGTTTGCGGGGTAGTTATCAGGATTGGGTTTTCTCCCCAGGGGGAAAACAATATAATTTACCTCAAACTTTTTTTTTTTAAAGTGTTCTGAGAGAGAAAGTAATGAAATATCCAGCAAGCCCATCTGAATGAAGATGGGGTCTAATTTGCATGATAAAGATATATTTCCATTTATAAAATTCATCAGCAGAATTAATGACAAATAAAGGGAAGATCCAGTTAAAGTTCCCCATCCATTACCCATCTTGCCTCACTCTCGGGGCAGGAATTTTTAAAGGAGAGGCTTAAGTTGGAAATGATTTAAATATTAAGGTTGGTGGCATTAAAAAGGACGTGAAATGATCATATTAGAATTCAAGGAAAAGAGATTGTCCCGTGATTTTTGTCCTCAAGAGTCGGATGCATGTGCCCCGATTCTAGTTCCGCCGGCTTTTTCTTGTTCGCCCAAATGAGCTGTCAGGAAGTGATGAGCGTCATCATAATCAAAGAAAATAAGTTTGCCCTTTAAAGCAAAAGAGGTAATCTGGCTGAAAGCAAATTGGAAACATCTCATATAACGTTGCACTTCAAGCCGCCACCTCTGAAGAATTCAGGCGTTTTGATTTATGCCTGAGAGCTTTGGGGGACAATGGGGAGAAGCGTGTTCATTAAACATTGTTCACATTCAGCCTGCGGCCGTGGGGCAAAGATCCTTCATCCTCAGAGAGGCTGCGGAAGCTCCGTGCCCGTCCCTAAAGCACTATTTTCAGGAGAAGCCTTAAAGGAACTCAGGAGATTGATGGGAGCAGGAAGTGGGTTCAGTCAGACAGATGCAAGATGCTGCCCTTCTCGCCTCAGTGGCAGCTCCCAGGGGCTTCTAATTTCGGATCCGTCTTGCCTGGCTGAGGACCAGAGCATCCTGAGCACCTGCCCTGGCCGCCCTTCCCCCTTGTTCGTAGTCACTCTAGATGTTTCTTTGCTTCCCTCCTCTTCTCTCTGTTTCCTCTTGGGTTTGGTGAACTGAAGATAACTTTAGTGGTGTCAGCTTTCTCTTGCCTCTCCCTCACTTTTGTATCTCCATCCCCAAGGTCTCCCAGGAGCCCTCCGGTCTCGCGTTGTCAGTTGCCTAGAATATTTTGTCGCCTAGGGTTCTCTGATTGCAAGCAACAGAAACGGACGCTGACTAAGCAACATGGTGAAGGAAAAGCTGAAGGACCGAGCCTCGGAAGCACAGCAGCCAAGGCAGCTCTGGGGATCTTGGTAGCAGCATCTCCAGGAGCTGGCCACTGGCACGAATCAGCTCCCACCACTTCCCCACCATGAGTCCTTCTTCAGGATTCTTAGGAGGCAGAGTGCAGGGGTCTTCTTTTTTTTTTTTTTTTTTTTTTGCTGAGGAAGATTCGCCCTGAGTTAACATCTGTGCCAATCTTCCTCTGTTTCATATGTGAGCCACCACCAAGACATGACCACTGACAAGTGGTGTGCAGGTCCAGGCCCGGGAACTGAACCCATGCCACTGAAGTGGAGCGCACCAAACTTAACCACTAGGTCACTGGGGCTGCCCAAGAGCTGGGTTCTTCGATGGGCGAGCCCACTAAGGCTACACATGGTGGGAGAGAGGATGAGTTCCTCCAAGGACAACTGTCTGACATCACAATATGTGTCTGGCACAATATGTGGTGCCATCACTGACAAAGAGAAAATGGATCACGGGAAGGCGAGGACCCTTGTCCACTGTCTGCTCCAGTTATGGCGGCTGGAGCTCAACGAGTTTAAAGCTGAGCTCTTTGTCCTCCATTCCAGACTTCGCCCAATTCCCCTAGTTCCGCAAGGCCACCCCCTTGTCTCCCACTCACCCAGACTCGGCACTCTCTCTCACTCATCCAGTCCTGATGATTGTTTCTTCCAAACATCTCTCACACCCGCAGAGTAGGAAAACCCAACGGGCGCTGGGAGCCCGTAAGCCACCCAGCGGATCTCTCCCCAAGAGGATGCTCCGTTTTTTTCAGTGCTGGGTATGGAAACAGTGCAGTGATCAAAACAGATAAAGCATCTTCCTACCTTCCTACCTTCATTGGGGCTTACTTTTTAGGGGAGGGGGAAAGACAAACAATAAACAAACAGGCCCATGTAGAGATGTCTGATGTGATGCTGCACCTGGAGAAAAAGGAGCCAGGATGAGAGGGAGGGACAGGCAGGAGGAGAGGGTTTATACTTTGTGAAGGTGTCAGGAAAGCACTCACTGCTACGCTGATATCTGAGCAGAGAAGGAAGCGAGGGAGCAGCTTTGCAGATACTTAGAGGAATGTTCCAGATGGGGGAGACAGCATGTGCAAAGGCCCTGTCTGAAGTCGGAGCACGTTTGACACAATCGAGGAACAGCAAAAAGATGAATTTAGGTGCAGAAGAGTGAGTGGTAGCAGTGGCCAGATTGTGTAGGGCCTTCTAGCTCATTGTAAGGACTCCGGCTTATTTTCTGGGTGAGGTGGGAAGCATTGTAAGTGGTGGTGTGCTGGTAACAACTGGTTTGGAGGGGAGGGGTGCTGATTTGTGGTATTTGCCAATTTCCATTGCATAAATACTCCCACCATGGCTGATTTCAAGCTACCAATGGTTTAACAACCAGCTCACAGACATCTTACAATCTTAACAATCAACTGTTGTGAGCTGGGTTTTGAGCAGAGAAGTGAAAGGATCTGACGTTTTAAAACGATCCCTTTGGCTGCTGTGATAAGAGACTGTGGGGCAGGAGGGCAGAAGCAGGGTGACCAGTGAAGAGGTTATCACAGTCATCTGGGTGAGAGATAATGGACACTTGGAAGGCCCAGTGGCTCAATGACATCAGGGGCAGCATTCCTGTAACTCTCTTAACTTTTTCTTCTTGTTCACAAAATGGCTGCCATTGCTCCAGCATTAAGCCCAAATTCAGGGAATGGAGGTGAAGCCAACAATGTCTTTCTTTCTGCATCAAGAAGTTATGCAGTTTCCCAGAACCCCTAGAAAACTTCTCTATTTCATTGTCTTGAACTGTGTTTATAGCCACCCCTAGCTGTAAAGGAGTCTGAGAAGGTAAGCATTAAGTATTTCCAGCCTCTACAGTATAAGCAAGCAAGAGGGAACGGAGTGAGGACAGTTGCCACAAAGGGGTGTGGCCTTATGAGAACCTTATGAGAGTTCGACCCAGCCTGGAAGCCCAGGAAAGAGTTGCCTGCGGAAGGGACACTTGAACTAAGGTCTGAGTATAAGGAGTTAACTTGGCAAGGAGGAAAGAGAACAGTGTTTCAGGAAGAAGAAACAGTGTGTGCAAAGGCCCTGAGGTGGAAGGTTTATAAAATCCCAAGGTTTGTAATATCCTTGCTGCCACCAGCCCTTTCTCTCTAAATCATCCATTATGATAGATCTTTCTAAAAAATCTGATTTTCTGCTGTTACACTTTTCCTGATCCCAATCTCCTGTAAGATAAACTCCAAAGTCCCCACTCTGGTGTTGAAGGTTGGTCATCATCTCGACCTATTGTGTGACTACACCTTTGTCCCCTTCCTTCCACAGCTGCTGAGCCTTCGTGTGTGCGTGTTTCATATCTCAGACCAGGTTATAAACTCTGAGAGGACAGGGACCAGCCCTTGCATCTCTTTTATATCCCAAGGGGTTCAATAAATACCCGGACAGATGACCCCAGGGGTGAGCTTTATTGCAGGGAGCAGGAGCAGGTGGAAGCAGACCAGTTACAAAGCTCTTTAATCATCCAGGGAGAGAGTGCAAGGTCATAACTCTGGCAGAGAGGCTGTTGAGGGGGAACGGCCTGGGAGCTCTCGAGGAGAGAGCACTCAGAGAGAGCGGGGCGCCAGACTAGGTGTGGGGGCAAGGAAAATCGTGCGGCAGCGCCCAGGTTTCCAGCCTGAGCAACTAGGCTGGCGGAATTGCCGTCACTGAGACAAGGGATAAAAAAGGAGCTGGGTGAGGGGGGATGCAGTGCGGTCCATCGTCCCACAGTGTGCTAAGCAGTAGAGTTCATTAGGTACATCCGGGTCTCCAGCTGGCCCGGAGACTCAGACTGGGAAGTCACCGACGTCCTGGACTTGGGATTTCAATTTTCCTGGGCTAATAATATTCATTGTTATTTATTGAGCACTCAGTGTCCAGGCCCTGTACCAGAAATTTCCTATCAGATCTGAGGGTTCCTGTCCTATGGCCGAGGCAGCCCAGCCCAGGGGGATTGGAGAACCAGCCCAGGGTCCCCCAGCAAGGATCTGAACCCGAGTGGGGCTGCTCCAAAGCTGGTATTCTTAGCCCCTGAGTCATGTAGGCAACATAAATGCTTGACTTCTGGTTGCTGCCATAAATTTTTCTGAAACAGTCTTTTAAGTAAGCCTTTTATTTTGTAGTAATTGTAGATTTACAGGAAAGTTGCAAAGATAGTACAGAACTCCCACACGCCCCTCATTCATCTCCCCCGATGTTAACGTCTTACATAACCACGATGCGTTTGTCAAAACTAGGAAATTAACATGGGTGCAATGCTCTCAACCAAACTATCGACTTGACTTGGATTTGACTAGTTTTCCTACTAATGTCCCTTTTCCGTTTCAGGATCCAATCCAGGATACAGCATTGCATTTAGTGAAACTAGTTTTTAAATATAGTATTTTGAAGTCATTGTTCATCCCCACTCCGATTTTTTAAATCCATACTTAAAAATCAGCGCATGTGTGCTGGACTGGTCCTCATCCTGTCTGCTCTCGCGCCACTGTTTGCTCTGTCCCTGTTCGGCTCTGTGTCTCAGACTGCTGACCCCTGCAGGCCACACCGCCCAGGCCCCTTGTCAGCTGGTTTCCCACTCGGTTTGGCCAGTGGGAGGCGCCGGTGTGAGATTGGACGGCGGGAGGAAGGGAGAGACCAGAGTATTTCTCCCCCGCTCTCTGCTTTGGCCTGTGTTTCCAGCAGTGGCAGCAGCTCCTCCTGGACAGGAAATGGCTGTGGTCCCAGCTTCCCCCAGGTGACCCTGATCCCCATGCTCACCACTTCCTCCTTCCGTGGTGGCTTCCGGCCACTGCAGTTGCCAGGTGGCTTCACCTTCCCCTGATTGCCCTCTCAGCTCTTCCATCACCAGTGTAACCCGATTTCTGTGTTTAAATACTTAGCGTGATGTCTGCATTCCTTGTTGGTCCCTGCCTGACACATGGGCCTGAGACCCGCCTCTGCAGCTGGTCCTCCTACCCTTGTGGCCCCAACCCAGTCACAAAGCTAAAAATGACTTCCAGCGAGAGGTTCTGTGTAAAGCTGCAGAGTGCCTGAGATGAACTCTCCCCGTCAAGTCAACGGCTGCTGTGGCCACACCAGCCCTACCAATGTCAGCACGGCTCTGCTAACTGCTTACCCCTTCCTTTCTAGGGTTCCTAGGGGATAATAAAAGCAGGAGACCCATCTAGTCTCCCAAAGTCTCAACCTCCCAGGGCGTACAAAGACAAGCAAGGCTGCTTATCAAATGGCTTTAGACGTCCTCACCGTGGAACCCCTCCACCAAGGCCCTGACATCAACAGAATAAGGCTGATGACAGAGCCATCCAAGAAGCCAGCCTCGCCGCCAAACCTCTTGGTCCCATCTAGTACCAAACTTACCACCATCGAGGCCAAGAGGATCATGTCCGTGCTGGATGAGACCATCCACAAGGTGCAGTTGGTGACGCTGCTGTCACATGTGGCCTCCGGCGACAAGGATCTGGAGAGGATGTTGGGAGAGGGCATCATGAAGGCCGTGAGAGAGCATGAGGAGCTGTGCCAGCTCCTCCTGGACAACGTGAGTTACCTGCAGCGTAAAGAGAGGCAGGTGCAGGAGGAGGAGGAGCTGGAGGAGGAGCGGGTGCTCTGGGACCGCCGCCTCTCCATAGAGCTGCAGAAGTCTGCCCTCCTCCCGCTGAAGAGGCAGGTCAGAGAGTCCACCAAGAACACCCTGAGACTCCTGCTCAGTAACCCCCAGGCGGCCAGCCTCCTGCAGACGCAGACGCTGGGCCGAAGAGCAGGCGCCCAGAGGCTCGTCGACAGCCTGATGGAGCTGCGGGGCTTCCTGTTTGAGAAGCTCCTCACCAGCCCCATGGAAGCCAGAGACAAGGCCCAGTTCATACAGGACATCAGGAAACAGAACAGGAGGAACCAGGAAACCATCAACGACCTTGAAAGGGAATTGGCAGCCAGCATGAAGAACAGGGACGCGGAGGTAGCGCTTCCCAGTTTTGGTCAAGTTACGAAAGGAGCCCAAGTCTTTTGGCAGTTGGGTTTTCCCTCAGTGATTTAGAGAGCAGTTTTCATTCGTTTACTCTGCAAATGTTGTTTTGAGCACTTACTTGGTGCCAGGTCTTATAAGCCCACCTGGTCCAAGCCTCATGGAGTTCATGGTGGGGAAGGTAGGTCTCAAAGAGCTGATTTAATTACAGTTTTGAGAAGTACAATGAGGGGTTAGGATAGGATGCTATAAGAACGTGTTGCAGGAGAACTGAACTTAGACAAAAAGGGTCAGGGATGTTGAAGCCAAGACATGAACAATGAGAGAAGGTGAACCAGGCAAGTGAGGTTGGGAAGAACCTTCCAGGCCAGGGGTAGGCAAACGTTTTCTGCAAAGGGCTGGATAGTAAATACCTTAGGCTTTGCAGGCCAGGCAATCTCAGTTGCAACTGCTGAACTCAGCTCTGCCATGATAGTGTCAAAGCAGCCGTAAAGGCTCTGTCAGTGAGTGGACCACGTTCCGATAGAACCGAATTCGCAGACACGGGTGGCTGGCCAGATGTGGTGCCCA
>NC_060281.1:74057704-74120186 GCF_021613505.1 Equus quagga | reverse complement strand
GGTCCTGAGATGGGAACGAGCCTGGCTGGTTCAGAAATGCAAAGAGTGCCAGTGAGCCAGAGGGAGGAAAGAAGGCCTGAGGGGTGGGGGAGGGAAGCAGATCAGGGAGATTAGGCCTCGGAGGCCTCGTCCTGAGGGCCAGGGGCAGGCGGGACAGGTGCAGGCTCCAGAAGAATTTTTCAGAAGGGAAATGATAACATGATCCCAGCCAAATAATAACCGTTTGGGGACACATAGTATGTATTATGCTTCACATACATATTCCCACTAAAGTCTTGCAAAGTCCCTCTAAGGTGGCGTCTAAGTGTAGGTCTGGCTGCTTTAGCCAGACACTCAAAGCAATAGTGGCTTTGCCAAGATGGGAGTGTATCTCTCGCTAATGGA
This sequence comes from Equus quagga, assembly GCF_021613505.1. NCBI lineage: Eukaryota > Metazoa > Chordata > Mammalia > Perissodactyla > Equidae > Equus > Equus quagga. The sequence continues at coordinate 74,119,802 of NC_060281.1, read as the reverse complement.
AAAGCTGGAGCCGGCACGGAAGCTCTGCTTCGTAAAGCTGTCAGGCTCCAGGCTCCTTCTGTCTGCCTTCTCGGCTGTCCCCACGCAGGACTTCTAACTGTAGGCCTAGATGGCTGCTCCGGCTTTCCCCATCATGGGGCCACCGGTCCAGCCAGCAGGAAGGCCAGAAGGGGCAGAGCGGGCTTGGTCCTGCCCTCTAGACGTGGGAGGTAGTATACGGTGCAGTCCATGGCAACACCCAGAGATGCTGGGAAAGGTGGTCTGTAGCTGGGGCCACGTTCCCAGCGAACATTCTGCACAGATCCCGGGGGCCAGCCTGCTAGCACTGCCACACGCACATCCATTTTCATCCCCCTGGGACAGATACAATAGCAAGGCCCTTGGAAGTCATGTGCGCCCTCCCCCGACCCCCGCCGCCCCGGGCACTAGCTCCCCCCTTCCTTATGTTCTTACTGATTTTGTCCTTGAAGGCATTCATCAGTTTGTTGATAAAAATTTGGGTGATTACTCCATGATTTGATTTGGGTCTGGCTCCCCACAAGAGGACAGGGGCTTTGTCTCTTTTGGCCCTCCATTGTGTCCCCAGTGAGCCTGGCACAGAAGGGGGTCATAGTAACTATCAGCTGAGTGGAGAGATGACAGGCTCCTGGGTGCTCAGCCAGGGCAGGCCACTCATAGATTGGAGAGATGGCACCTAGGGACAAGGAGAGGGCCCGAGTGGCTTTGCTCGTCCCATTTGGGTGGTGGAACCAGCTTGGGGCTTCCAAGTTGGACAGATCTGGGGTCAAATTCCATTTTTGCAGACAAATTTCATCACACCATTGGACCTCAGTTCAAAGGAGGAGGTGACACCCTGCAGGTGTGTGGGGTCCACAGGAAACTCTGAGTGCTAACAGTACCCTCTGCCCTCACAGCCCGCACCTAGAGCATGGGGCCGTGCCCACGGGATAGGCTTGCCCGAAGACACCCCTTCCTTCCCGCTCCCTGTGTGCAGGAAGTGAGCTCAGACCCCTGCGGCCCTGCTGTGGTGACCCCTGCCCCAGGCTGCCGGCAGAAGCCATCACAGCCCCGCTGCTGCATTCAGAGTGGACTCTAGCGTTGTGATCAGCATTTGCTGCTCATTTATGAAGCAGCCCCATCCTCCTCCCCAGCTGCTGTTTGAGGACTGACCGGGGCAGGGGACAAGCCAGGACCCCAGGGGAGAGCCGCTGGCAATCCCTGTGGTGTATGTTTACCTCCCCCTTCATGCCTCACACCACGGGTCTCTGCCAACTGGGCACTTCCCCGGGCGGGAGGGTCGCTGCTGTCCCACCCCTCTCCTGCGGGCTCCCTCCGGCCCGCCTGCACCCTTCACTCATGCCAAGAAATAGAGGGGGATGCCAAGAACATGGGCTCCGCGTTGGACAGAACTGGCTTCAAATCCTGCCTCGGGTGCACAAGCCCAGACAGGCGACTTGACCCCCTTGGGCCTCAGTTTCCTCGTCAGTAGTCAGGCTGTCCCTGTCTCCCTCAGGGGGTGGGGGTAGGTTTGGGGGCGGCGAGGCCTCAGGGAGCCTGCCCCGCCCCGAGGGCGCGTGCAATGAAGGCTGGTTCCTCGGAGGCCATGTGGGTATTAGTGCAGCTCTGCTCTCCCGGCGCAGGTGGAGAAGGAGAACTTTGTGATCCAAGAACTGAAAAACCACCTGCAGCAGGTGCTCAGGTTCTCGGACAGCAGCCTGCTGCGCACCAAGCAGGAGGCGGAGAAGCAGCAGAAGGCGGACTTCCGAGCCTCGCAGGCCAGGGTGGCCAAGATCCAGCAGGAGCTGCTGCTGCTGCGCTCGCAGTTCCACAGCCTGGTCATGGAGAACCGGGAGGCGGAGCAGGCGCTGAGGAAGGTGCCTGGGGCAGCGGGAGGACGGGGACAGTGGAGCCGCCAGGGCAGGGGAGGGGGCGGAGGGAGGTTCAGTCCACGACAGGCCTGCTCCAGCACCCAGGGAAACGTCCCCGAGGAGGAGGGCGCGGGACCATCCAAAGGCCCAGCTGCGCGCGCACATCCCAGCGGGCGAGTCCTGGGGGTCACAGGCGTCCTGCAGCCAGCCCAGCCACGCGCCCAGAAACCCTTGCTCTGTAGGACTAGGGAGCTGATTGTGTTTTAATTGAGGTGAAATTCACATAACATAAAATTAACCGTTTGAAACTGAACAATTCAGTGGCATTTAGCACATTCACAATACTGTGCAACCACCACCTCTGTCTAATTCCAGAACATTCTCATCACCTCGACATGAAACCCTGCACCCATCGAGCAGTTTCTCCCCCCAGTCTTTCCCTCCTCCCCGAGCCCCTGGCACCCACGAATCTACCTTCTGTCTCAACGGATTTGCCTGTTCTGGACACGTCATGTAAATGGAATCACACAACACGTGGCCTTTTGTGACTGGCTTCTTTCACTTGGCATCATGTTTTCAGGGGTCATCCTTGTAGCCTTTACTTGCACTTCATTCCTTTTTATGGCTGAATGACACTCCATGGTATGGATGGGAGCCGATCTTTTAAAAACAAACTTAGATCACGTCCCTCCTCTGCATCTGAATCCACCAGAGGTTTCCCGTCTCCCTCACGCCAGCATCCAAGCTCCTTCCCTGGGGACAGGGCTTCTCACTCGCACCTCACGGGGACCACGCTCCTCCTTGGCCACTTCTTTCCAGCCACACTGGCTCGATTTCTGTTCTTTAAACACCGCAAGCTTGTTCCCGCCTCAGGGACCTTGGCGCCGGCTGCTCCCTCCATGTGGAATATTCTGGAGCCAGATTGCTGGCTTCACGTCCAGGCTTACTGCCTATCGGCTCTGTGATGGTGGGCAAGTGAGCAAGCACATCCGATCCTCAGTTTCCTCACCGGGGAAACGGGGGAGAACCAACCTCGTGTGGATTCGGTCAGTGAGGCGTGTACAGGAGCCTCCCCGCCGCCCCCCGGGCCTGCTGAGGCAGAGAATGCTCAGTGCTGTTTATGGTTGATATTAGTCCATCGAACACTGACTAACTGAATTTTTTTAGAAGAAATATAAAGTGGAGACGGAAATCGAGAACTGGATCCAGAAATATGACATGGATATGGGCGAGAAGCAGGTATTTGTAGCTGCATAACTGTCTGTCCAGTGTATTTCCCAAGATCCTCTGGGAAGGGGGATGGGAGGAGAAGCTCTAGGATGGTCCATGGTCTGTCAAGTTCGGGGCCTCCCCAGAGAGGCTTCCCAGCCCCTTCCTCAGGCTCAAGGGCTTGTCTAGCCTAGGGCAGCGAGGGGAGAGGCGGGAGAGGAAGGAGGAAGGAGCCGGAAGCTGTGAGCCACTAAGTGGCTGACGCTGGGCCCCACGATCTTGGCTCCATCTAGTGTCCACATCCCATAGTCTGTCCCCTCCTCGCTCAGCTCCTGCCGCCATGGCACATCCCCCACAGTCTTGGCATGAGCTTGCCTCCACCACTCCCCTCGCCACTCGGGAAGTTCCCACTGAGTGCTTGGGGCCTGCCAGGGGCTGGGGTACGTCAGGGAAGAGGGCCCCACTGTCACCTGGAGGTTCTCCTCTAGCGCCACTCACCAGCTGTGTGACCTTAGGCAAGGGACTTGACCTTTCTGAGCCCGTCTCTGCAGGTGATCAACAGGGTGAGTGACACCGGTGCTGGGACCATGGTGGGGATTCACTGAGGCCCCTTGTCATGAGAACTTGTACCCAGCACAGGAGATGGCCTGGAGGAGGTGCTCAGGGAATGGTAGCCTACAAAACGGGGTGCCCTCAAGCCCTCCCCGGGCTCTGTGATAACAGCGGTGGCCCACGGCCCCCACTTCAGGGCCGAGAAGGCCTGGCGAGCTCTGGAGGGGAGCTCAGCCTGAGTGGCCCAGTCAGCTGTGCGTTCAGATAGGGCGAGCCGGGGCCGCACTCTGTCTCCAGGGAGGGGCGACAGGGGCAGCCCATGCCCTGTTTCTCCGGTCCTGGGGGGTGCTGGGTTCCTTGTCTGCAGACACTGAGTCTACTCAGCTGTGTGTCCTCTGGAAGCGCTTCCTTCTGGTAGACGCTTGGTAAGTGTTAGTGGAAGGGAGGGAGGGAGACAGATGTAAATTACAGCAGGAGAGACTGTAGGCAGACATAAGGAAGGACTGTGGGACTCCGTCTCCTGAGAAAGTTCTGCTCTGCGTGTCTTTGTGGCACAGACGGCGTCAGTGTCTGCAGCTGGCATTTTTTAAGTGTCCCCCATGTGCCTGGCACCACATCCAGTACATCGTGTCCATCCTGTCACTTAATCCTGGAAACAGCTCCCCCGACCCTGGGTCTGGAATTGCCCCCCTGTCTCAGCTGAGGAAAAGGGAAGGCTTGAAAGGTGAAGCCCTCCAGGCTCAGCCGAGTGGGGGGTTTGAAGCCCACTGTCCCTGCCCCCTAGGCTGTGTTCTCTCCTGCTCCTGCCGTCCTTCCAGTCGGGCCCCCCCCGAGCCAGCACAGACCCCACCACCTCTCATTCCACCCTGGCCCCAGGTGCAGGCAGGCTTGGCGTGGGGCGTCGCTGGGGCAGAGGCGCCCTTGGGAAGGGTGGGGTGCGTGCAGAGGGTGGCAGGCAGCACTCTGTGTCTGGTGACCCCCACCCCCTGACCCCCACCCAGGACGAGTATGAGGAACTAGACTCCGTCTACAAGGAGGAGAAGGCCCAGCTGGAGGAGCTGAAGCAGAAGCACGACGTGCTGATGGAAGAGTTCAACCAGATCCGGGCGGAGCAGGAGATCAACTCCAGGAAGCGGATGGAGGCCGAGCAGGAGCTGGTGCGCATGGTGCGGGCGGCCACCGTCATCCAGGCCGTGTGGAAGGGCTACCTGGTCCGCTCCCTGCTCAGGTCCAAGAGGAGGAAGCGGAGCAAGAGCAAAGCCAAGGACAAGAAGGAGAAGGGCAAGAAGAAGGACAAGGACAAGGACAAGAAGGGCAAGGAGAAGGGCAAGGGCAAGAAATGAGCGCCAGACCGGCCCCCGCGGGCACTCACCACACCCCCGCCTCCCAGAGAGCCGCCCAGGAAGCCACCAGAATGGGGAGCCCTGTGATTCGTGGCTTTAACGCTTTTTCAAAACCAAAAACCATTGTAAACCACATGCTACGAATAAACCTCACTGTACACAGGGCTGTTGGCTGCGCGCGTGTCCATTTCCATGCCGGGAGCACGCGGTCTGGGGTGTCAGCATTTAACCCCTCCTCCCTTTAGCCTCGGTAGGAAGTTGGACCGGGCTGCAGCCACCCTTGGTCCCAGACCTGAAGCTGCCATGCCCGCGGTGGACACGTCACCCGTCAGGGCGGGGGCGTGTGGGTCACGGCTGCACGCAGGGGTTCGGGGCGGGCGAGAACTCCAGGAGGAACAGGGCTGCAGGCTGCCCACAGCCCCTGCTCTGGGACTATCAGTTTGTCCCCAGCTTCTCCCCGATGCAGTGCCGTGAAAGCTCAGGAGGCCTGAGGTCACACACCAGCAGCCTCCCATTCGCTTTATTTGGAGCTCAGGTGGTTGAACAACATATTTTTTAAATTCATTGCTGGCATTTAAAAAATCAGGGGCTATCAGACACAAATCCGGCTTTCTGCCTTTTCTGGAAAAGTCTCAGCATCCAGATACGCCGGGCCTGAGCGTCCTCTAGAGCTGAGCAGCAGCTCCCCTGGGATGGCAGAGAGGGGGGTTGCCCCAGTCCCCACCACTCCCAACTGTCTTCCAGGCACCACGGCCTCATGTCAGCTGCCCTTCATCATCACACTTGGGCCGCTGCTTCTCTTTACTATAGTCAGGAGGCAAGAGAGGTATTTCTGGCCCACGTCTGTCAACATACGGGGAGGGGAGAGAGGCAAATGAGAGCTGGATGTTTCAAATGCAACTGAGGAGGGAGAGAAGTAGTCCTTTGTGAGTTCCAGGAAGTTTAAACATCCTGCATGTTTAAAATGCAAAACGTGTTTGCGCCAAGAGTGCAGAGGCTCACTGCCCTCGCGGCCTGCCTGACGGGGGTGGGTGTCTGCACGCGCATCCCTGATCCCTCCCAGACCATCCCCCATGACTGTCCTCTTCCCTTCCCAGGACCGAAGTGCACAACCAATGACGTGGCTTCCAACCGGGCTCCCTGGAATCCCGGTGCCTCCTGGAGGCACATCAGGGACCACGGGGACACAGAGAGGCCCAAAGCCAGACCTGACCCAAAGCCACGGGCACGCTGGGGTTCCGGGTGCAGCTCCAGCTGGACAAAGGCTTTGCTGCATCTCCTAGGCGCCCGAGCCCGGGTGGTCCTGGTGACGGGGGCAGAGCAGGGGAGGAAGGCCCGCCGCCCACCCAGCCCCCGGCCGCCCAAGGGCTCCCACGTACATGTGGAACTCTCTGGTCTTGGACCTCTCCACTTGGCAAAGTCCTCATCACTGTGTTTTTTTTTTGAAAAGGTGGGAAATGTGTATATACATACATATCTATCTGGTTTCCAAACAAAACAAAACAGGAAGCCCCAGCCCACACTCTGAGCTTGGGAGGAACTCGCTGACCCGCTAGTCAGTGGGACTGGCCAGAACCCGAGGGGAGAAGCCCAGTGCTGCCTGAGGCCTGTGTTCCTGAACTCTAGTCGCCCCCTCGCCACTGTCATGATTTCTGCCACTTCCTGGTTACATCATTTAACTTTGGTATTTAAATTAACTCAGGCCTAACACTGGCCTTTACCCTAAGGAAAAAGAGATTAGGAAAGGTCATGGCTTCAAGCAGCTACTCATGAATTTAATATACGAAAATAAATACATTAACTATTAAAAGGAAAACACGTCCACCCACACATCACCCAGATCCTTGTGTCCCCGTGGTCCACATGCTGGGCCTGGGAAAACCCCTGCGGCCGCCAGACTCAGCTGGACCCTGGTCCTGGGCAGGAAGCTTGGCTGGGAGGGAGGCAGGACAGCCTCCAGGCTGGCGATCACAGCATCAGCTACACTTGGCGGCAAGATGACGTTGTGGGGGTGATGGGGGAGGTGGACAGCCCCTTTGGGGGCGGCCCTGGGTTGGCACTGATACGGCGTGTGGTTGTGGCGTTTAAGGGGTGGCCCTCAAGTCCACACAGGGGTCGGGGGGCAAGGAGCAACTAGAGATTGTCTGCCCACCCTTGCTGACAGCCCCGTGTTTCTCCAATGCCTGGCGCTTACCTAGCACACTGGCTTCCCCAGAGGCCCCCGCCAGGGCCATCCTCTGAAACCCTGCCCCTCGCTGTGACCCCGTGGGCAAACCTGATGAAGGGACCAAGACACTCACTTCCAGGGGGGCTTTGGCTTCTGAGCGACCCCACCTCGTCGGGGGGCAGCTGGCACTGAAACACTGACCGAATGAGCCCTGGGAGTCACCAGGGGGCTCCGGAAGGTCACCCCCGACGGGGAAGGCCTGGGATCCCGAGGCCCATTTGCATGGGGGGCACCGGCGGATGGGCGACCAGTGCTGGGGACATTCAGGTGGGTGAGAGAATGGGCAAGCTCCCGCCTCAGAGGGCGTGGAGGGTCCAACCCATCCAAGGACAACTTCTGGGAGTCTGCCGCCACCCCGGGCCCGGCCTTGGAGGGACCAGCTGGGGGAACAGCTCGCAGTGGGGTCTCCCTGGGGCGGGGCGAGTGGCTGCCCCTAGGGGTGGCTGGGGGTGTCCAGAAGAGGGCGTGAACTTTTGCAGCATGCCCCTTCGCCGTCCACGGGGCCTCCCGGCTGGTGCTCTCAGGTCGGGAGCCAAACAGCGACTCATCGCAGTAAGAAGGAGTGTGGCCGATCAGTCTGGCAGAGGAAGAGAAACGCAGTGAGCCCAAGGAAGGAACAGACCCTAAAACCCTTCCTCCCTCCACCCCCTGCCAGGCACCTGCAGCAGCAGAGAGGGCTGCCTGTAGATCCCAGAAGTCCCTGCTCCCAGCCTGGCACCCCGTGAGGACACCCCCTCTCAGGTGCCACCACCCCCATCTCAGTCGTCCTTCCCCTGCCAAGCACCCAGTCCCCCCGCATCCTGACCCCCATGCCCTGGCATGTGCCACAGGCCTGGCCAATTTGCATATTCCATCCTCCTAGCCACACCGATTGGCTCAGGAATGGCCACATGACCCATTCTGTCCAATGAGCATCTGCCTTAGGACCTTCGCTGAAACCACTAGGAAAGAAAAGTTTTTCTGCCAGTTGCCTTGATAAACGGGCAGGACATAAGGGCAAAGCGGCTGCTGGCCGCCTCGCCTGGAGTGTGGGGGAAAGCTGCACTAACATGGAGACGGAATCCCAACGACAGTTTGAGCCCATCACATGAGCCCCAGATGTCCTTTTCCTGCTGAAGCCAATTTGGGTAAGTTTCCAGTCATTTGCAACCAGGAGTCATGCTTAACATAACCTTAATCTTGAAGGCCTTCCCTTTTTCTTGTAACCCCCTTTTCCTTTTTCCCAGCGGCATCGTCAGCGGAACCCTCTGCGGTCGGTGGCCCTCCCGACTGTATCTGAAATTGCACAGCACCAATTCCGGCGGGCAGAGGATGCTCAGTTTCCACTGCTGTTAAAAGCCGGCCTGGCCTCGCGACCAGAGAAGCTTCGTCAAATTGTGACTGTTTACTGAGAGCTCTTCACGGGCAGGCCCAGGACTTGGCACGTCACCTGCGTGATCTCATTATTTCTCATAACACCCACAGGAGGGAGATGTGACAATCCCATTTCACAGACAAGAAGACTGAGGTACAGGTAGGAGAAGGCCCCACAGCAAGAAGGCAGTAGAGACAGGATTCAAATCCAGCCCGGCTCAAGGATCCGAGCTCTCAACCAGTAAATCAGACGTATGTGCCCTCAAGGCCTCGAACCTTTAATCAGATTTATTCAGCAGTTCCTTTTTTATTAATCCCACAAATATTCATGGCATACCTCTGAGCAGTCAGGCCCATGGTTTCTGGCCAGGACTAAAAGGGCTTCCATCCCCAAACTGTACATCTTTGAAAAGGCAACCTTTTGCCACTTGGTTTAACTGCTTAAACCATATCCAGTTGATGCCTGTGTCTGTCTAGCACCCAAGTTTTTGTCCAATAACACGTCTACCTCTTCTCTATTCCCTAACTTGACACCCTCCACTTGTCAGCATGCATAGCAAAATTCCATCCTCCAGGTGACCATGGGGTTGACTGTCACCTCCCTTGTCATAGACACCATACTTCTGTTAATGTGGCCTACATTTACATCAGCGTTTCCAGCTGTGTTGCAGGCGTCACTGCTGCTAGTGTCAACGTGCCCCTGCCTTGGGGCCAGGGAAACTGTTAGGCGCATGGCCCTCAACCTGACATGATACTAATGCAGTCTTGCTTCTATCTTGTTGAATTTTACCTCCTTTAATAGGCACTGTTCCCATTCCCATTGCTGTTGTCTAAGGTACGTCCCTCCTGGCTCAGAATGGTTCCTAAATTTGACTGGTCAGTTATTACGGATTGAATTGTGTCCTCCCAAAATTCATGCTGAACTTTAAAGAGGTAATCAAGGTTAAATGAGGTCACAAGTGTGGGGCCCTAACCCAATAGGACTGCTGTGTTTATAGGAAGAGGGGGAGACCCCAGGAGTGCACAGGCGCACAGAGAAAAGGCCAAGTGAGGACACAGCGAGAAGGCCGCCCTCTGCAGGCCAAGGAAAGGCCGCAGGAGAAACCAACCCTGCTGGCACCTTGATCTTGGAGTTCCAGCCTCCAGAACTGGGAGATTTCTTGTGCACGCCCCCCAGGCTATGGGGTTCTGTTATGGAGCCCGAACTGACTAACACAGCAGTCTTCCCTGTCATTGTCCAAACCACTGACAACAATAAATGCGATAGGGCCGTGTGGCCCACCGCTAGACACCTCCCTCCAGGCTGACATTAATCTGAAATAACCCAAATAATATCATTCTAATCTAATTAACTGACAACAATAACTATTAGCATCAGCTCCCATTTTTTTAACTTGTTTGTGAAAATGTAACAAGACCCACTTTCAAAACGACTTGCTGAAATCTGCAACCACCACATCCATGTCATTTCATGGATCGACCACATTAGTAATCTTATGCAAATTGCTCCATGATCTTGGGCAAATCATCCGATCCCTCTGGGTCTCAGATGCCCCGCCTCTGACATTTGGGGATGGGTGTTCCACCATCACACTGTCACTACCATTTATTGAGAGCTTCCTAAATGTCCAGCACTGTACACAGCTCATCTTATTTAATCCTCTCAATAATCCCACTAGGTAGGGATCATTGGTCCCATTTTCCACATGAGGAAACTGCAGCTCAGAGAGGTCAAGGTGCTTGCCCAAGGTCACACAGCATGTGAACAGCAGGGCTGTAATAGGAACCCAGGCGGCTACACGGAGTACAGAAGTGCATCTCCCCACTCTGTTACCTGTATTTGTTCTTCCTCCTCGGTGTAAGGGTCGGGGTGCTGCCCCTGGAGGAGGCGGTCTCACAGCTCCCGTTGGCCGCCGAGGCCCGTGATATCCCTGTGCCCACTCCTCGGGTTCTGTCGGCCTTCTCCACCCAGGGTGGGTCAAAGTCTGGTGGGGCGGGCCGGGTGCCCGCAGGGCTGCCAAACAGAGTCTCGTCCACATATGACGGCCTGGCCTTGACCCGGCAGCGGTGCCTAAGGTGGAGTGTCTGCATCCCACTGACGGCCAGCTCCACAGGGGTCTTCATGCTGCTTGGGGTCCCAGGTGACAGCGGATGTGCCCTGCCCGCCAGGCCCTGCCTCCAGGGCTCCCTGGGAAAGGGGGTGAGGGTGGCACCCTCCGTCATCGGCAGTGCCAGCAGAGGAAGACTGGCAGTCTCAAGTCCCCAACCCAAGGGCAAAAGGGTCAGGCTCTCCCTCAGCCAGTCCTCCTCAAAGGGGCGCTGCCAACCCCAGGGGACATTTCAGAAATTGGTTCAACTGTTTTTCAGTTGTCACAATAATGGAGGGGGTGCTAGTGGCAAATATTTAATGAGTAAACACACACTCCTAGCATACGCGTGTGCCCAATAAATATTTATAGAATGGTAGGGGGTGAAGGACAGACGGGGCCTGTGTCCATTCTGGCACCAACTAGAAAATAAACTACGGGGAGGGAGAGACAGGTAGGTCTCTATGTCCCGGCTACGTGTACGGGGCGCGGATAATAACCGGTATTCACGCCGGGCCCACCTCGAGCGAAGAGCTTCATAAGCATTGTCCCCTTCAGTCCCCTCGACAGTCCTAAGGAGTAGCTTAGATTATGTCCATTCTACAGATGACAAAACTCAGGCTTCAAAAAGCGAAGTCACCGGTGTAGGTCACACCTACAGAGCTAAACAATGGAAGCGGAATTTGAACCCGAGAAGAATCCAGAGTTTGTGCATTTAACCATTCTGCTATGGGGGGATCACGCCCCTCCCCGCCCCAGCTACCCAATATTCCCCATCCCCAAGACAGAGCCCCGGCTGATGTCCACGGACGCCGCGTTCTTATTTTCCTACCTGAGCATTTGGGCTCCAGGACGTAGGATGCAAAATTCGGCGCCCCCTCCCCACCGGGTCCGGACTCCTCCGCGGGGGCGCGCGGTGCACCCGAGATCCCAGGTTCTCTGCAGCCCAGACGCCCCGGAGCCCAGGACCCTCGGCAGCTCCAGCCGCCCCGGCCCCGGGCCCAGCTCGCGGACACCTCCCCGGGGCAGCCCGGCCCTAGCGACGTGCGCTCGGCGCGCGCGTCCAACACAACCGGCGGAGGCGGGGCGGCGCGGCCCGAACCATTCGCGCCGACGGGGGGGGCGTGGCGCCCCGTTCCGGAAGCCCCGGGGTCCCCCAAAGCCTCGGAGCGGGGCGTCTCGCGCCAGTCGGGGGAGAGTGAGTGCGCGTGAGTGAGCGTGCGCCACGCCTCCGGGGCTGCAGCGGCGGGGGGCGCAGCCGGGGCCGCGTGGACGCCCCCCTGCCGCCGTGGGCTCGCCCCGCAGGCCCCGCCCCTCCCAGAGCCTGCGCCCGGCCCGCATGGCGGCGGGCACGCACCCGGCGGCCGGCCCTCGGTCCCGCGCGGCCATGGCCCAGCGGCGGAAGAAGAAGGGGCTCCGCAAGCGCCGGGGCGCGGCCCCCCAGGCCCGCAGCAGCGACTCGGAGGACGGCGAGTTTGAGATCCAGGCGGAGGATGACGCGCGGGCCCAGAAGGTGGGAGCGCGGGGCCGGGGCGCGCGCTGGAGCCCGAGCCGCCTCCGCGCAGCGCCCCGCGGCCTCAGGTCCCCGCTGGGAAGCGAGCGCGGCCGAGGGCGGGAGAGGGGCGGCCGGGCTCGGGGGCAGGCCCGCCGGCCCGAGCACGTGTCTCGGGGCCCGTGGCGGCCGGGGCCGGCGGCCGAGCCTGCGCTTCCCGGGCCGGGCCTGGCCCTTCCTGCCGGCTGCGCTCGCGCGCCGCTCATTGGCCGCCTCCGGCCAGGGGGCGGGCCCGAGTGTCCGCTCGTCCAATGAAAAGTGCGGGCGCTGCAGAGCGGACTTGGAGAGTTTGGGGGGTTCTTGGGAGGTTGAATGAAGGGGAGACCAGACCCGGTGGCTTGAGACAGTGATGCCCCCAAACCTCTGGGGAAGTGATCATACGTAAATTAAACTCGGATTTGTCGACCGCCTCCTACGCGCCAGGCTCTGCGCTGAGAGCTTTACAGGGCTTGTCTTTAATCCTCGCGCCCGCCCTGTGAGCGCAGTCCTGTCGTCCCCCTTTTCTAGAGGAGGAAACAGGCCTGAAGGGGCACCGGAACTTGACCAGACCTCACGGCTTGTGAGGGGGGCAGCCAGGATTCAAACCCCGGGCTGTCTGGTCCCAGGGCCTGTGCTGTTTCCATTGCTGAGTGCCAACTGTATGCAAATGACGCAAAGGGCCAAAGAGCCGCTGTTGCCCATAGCCCTGCGCCCGGGGTGCCTGGCACAGAGTGAGTGCTCTGTCCACGTGGAGAAACTGCTAAAGGTAATGAACAGCACAGGCGGGCAGAGGCGGTAAGTGCCAGAGGAGCCCACCTATGTGGCTCAGGCCAGGGGCTTTGCCCTGGCGCAGCCCGGTGTTCAGATCTGGCCCAACCTTGTACTGGCTTTGGGACATTGGAGAAGTTGCTTAACCTCCCTGTGCCACATTGGTAGAAGGCAGAAGTTTCCACATGTGTAGAAGGCAGGTGAGTATATGTGCCTCAAAGACTGTTGAAAGGGGTCAGTGACAGTGTTCTTACATTCTACCCACTGAGTAAATATTGCTGGGGGCACCAGTGTGTTCCAGGCCCTGTTTTCATGTGTCTAGAGCAGGGCTCGGCAAACTTTTCCTGTAAAGATGTAAACATTTTAGGCTTTGTGGGGCCACAGAAAGTCACACTATCTTCTGCGTTTGAATTTTTACAGTCTTTAAAATGTGAGAACGATTCTTAGCTCACGGACTGTGCTAGACAGGCTGCAGCTCTGGCCTAGATGGCTATAGTGGGCCATAGAGGTCACAATGGAAAGAACATAGACTCTGAAGCCAGGGCTCAAATCCCTGATCCCCCACTTACAGGCTGTGTGACTTTGGGCCAGTCACTGCAGCTCTCTGTGCCTCAGTTTCCTTCTCTGTAAAATGGACTAAATAATAGTAGCTACTTCACAGGGTTGTTGTGAGCATTCAGTGGGTTAATTTATATGAATGCTCAGAGCAGCACCTGGCTGACAGTAAGTACCGTGTACGTTTTAGGTGTTATTATGAATTAGTTCTCTGTAACTGTCATTTAGAGAGGAGGTGGCAGCCTGAGAAGCCTCTCCAGAGGGGGTGTCTGGGTTGGATTGAGCTGTGCTGGGACAAGTGGGTCCTGGATGGGCAGCAAGGAGGCCAGCATGAGAGAGACGGGAGCTGGGGAAGGGTGATGGGTCAGAGGTGGGGGTGGGGGGCAGGGCAGCTTGGAAGAGTCTGGTCTCACACATCGCTGATGTTTTGATTGGCTTCCGGAGTTCTTCATTTCAAGAGCTGTGAGTGACAGGCCGGGATGGTGGTGGTGGTGGTCACACTGCCAGCTCTGTGCTGGGCACCGTTCTGAGCTTTACGCTAACGCCCCGTGAGGCGTGTGCTCCTGTCCCCGCCACGTTCCAGACGTGGAAGCACAGGCTCAGGGAGCTCGGTCCGCTGCCTGAGGTCTCGCAGCTGGAAAGTGACCGAGTCGGGGTTGGAAGGCAGGCAGCCTCTCTGCAGAGCCTGCTCCCAGACCCTCTGGCCAGGGCCGGCCCAGCCGAAGGAGAGCCCTTTAGCAGAGGAGTCGTGTGACCTAGCAGGACAGTCATTGGCTTGAATCAGGGGGGAGAGCAGCAACAGAACAGCCCCCCGTCTGCCCCCAGGGGTCTGATTGTGCCTGGAGTGACGCTTTCTCTTCCTCCCTCCCAGCTAGGACCCGGCAGACCCCTGCCCACCTTCCCCACGTCAGAATGCACCTCCGACGTGGAGCCGGACACGCGGGAGATGGTGCGAGCCCAGAATAAGAAGAAGAAGAAGTCGGGAGGCTTCCAGTCCATGGGTAGGTGCGCCAGGCGGCCAGGGACTGGGGGAGTGGCCGCAGGGACCCATCATGCCCTCTGCACCCTGGGGCTGTCTGCTCGGGGCCTGGCACTGTGGTAGGTGTAAGGTAGACTGAGGCAGCGGACAGTCTCCACACCTATCAGGGCTTTCTCGTGGGGAACGGCCTGACACCGTGAGAGGGCAGTTAGAGCCTCGAGTGATGCTGGCGCCGGGCCAGGCAGAGCCGTTCCGGGACTCGCTGCACGACAGAGTGGCCTTCAGAGCAGAGGGAAAGGGGAAGAGCTGGGTGGTGTTGGGACACCTGGCCAGGTGGAGATAAAGCTGAACTTGCTTGCTCTTCACAAATCAGTAGCATCCAAAGCAAAGATTTAAATATCAAGATGAATATTTTTATAATCTTAGGAAGGAAAAGAAGGCTGTCTTCAATATGACCTGAGCACCATTTAACTTGACTTTTTTTCAGTTAGACGCATATCCCGAAAACACACGGTAAACTAGAGTAAACACTGTGCCTTTGCAACCTCTAGGACAGACAAAGGGTTAATGTCCTTAATATACAAAGAGTTTTACAAATCAATAAGAAAAAGATACCCTGATAGAGAATGGGGTGAAGAAAATGAATACTCAACCCACAAAAGGAATCTAGACAGCCAATTAATATATTAAAAACCTGCTAAATTTCATCAATATCAAAGGAAAAACAAATAAGAACATCGACACGTGCCTGTCTTTTGCCCTTCTGAATCACAAAGGTGAAGGATTGACCAACAAGCAGCTGAGACGGTGTGTTTTCTTGTCCCCAGGCCTCCCACCGTCCTCACTTCTCCACAAGCCCAAGTCATATTCAGTCTCCAAAGGCCCCTCCCCCTTATTCACCACAGCCTCATCTGTCAACACCCATGCCGGCCCCCATCACGTGCCCTTGTCACATAACACGCTTTTGTTTTGTTTTACTTATGGAAAATCTCAAACGCATAAAGTACAGAGGGCAGCGAGGCTCCACGTCGCCATCATGAGCTCCGGCAGTTTTACCGTTGCTCTCGTTTTAGCCCTGCCCCCCACACACACTTGTCCCCATCATCCTGGAGGATTCTGAAGTGAATCCCAGACATCTCCTCCCGGATCCCTAAATGCTTCCCACGTACCTTCAAGAGATGCAGGCCCTTACGCGCGCCTGGAGCAAACGCACAGTCCCCCAGTCCCCTCCGAGGCCCCGTCAGCGTTCAGACCCCACGTGTCTGCTGGCGTCAGAGTGTGTTCAGACCAGAGTCCGTGAGGGTTCATACCCCCCAGTCGCCAGATTTGTCTCTGAAGTCTCAGTCTACCAGTTTTGCTTGGTCTCTTTTCCTTTTTTCTTGCTATTAACTCGTCAATGAGCGGTCGTGGTCCTGTGTAGTTTTCTGTGTGCGGTGCGATGGCCCCCGGGCCCCCGGCCACTCCCGTGTCTTTCGCAGGCCTGAGCTACCCGGTGTTCAGAGGCGTCATGAAGAAGGGCTACAAGGTGCCGACCCCCATCCAGAGGAAGGTATGGGGCAGGCGGGCTCTGGGGGTCGGAGGGGGGGGGGGACGACTTGACCGCCCTCCCGACAGCCACCCCTCGTCCCAGCCGTCACGTCAATCGCTGGAGCCCCACACAGCTTGCCCGTCCCACAGGCAGAGAAAGTTGGGCCCAGCTGAAGCAAACCTCGACCCTGGGCCTCTTTGCCGTTTGGCCTCCCTGGGGCTGCCCACTGCTGAACCCCCGCCCAGCCAACTCACAGGCACCCCGTTATCGCCCAGCTGTGAGTGTTGTCCTCAGATGTTTAGCCAAGAGGGAGAGGTTTCTCTGGGGTCTCAAGGAGGAGGACTGGACAGGGAGGCAGAGTCTGGCTTAACCTGAAGGATGTTCCAAGAGTGGAAAGAGTTGGGGGTAGTGAGCTGCTCATCCCTAGAGTTGTGCAACAAGCTTTGGCAAGAATGAGATCAGGGCTGGGCAACAGTCCCCTTCCTATTCCCTGAAATGCCCTGGTTCGCCCAGTCCCCAGGGACCTCCCACTCTGGGTCTCGTGGAGCTTGAGTGCAGGAGCTGACCCCGCCGCTCCCCCACTGGTTTCCCTCCAGACCATCCCTGTGATCCTGGATGGCAAGGACGTGGTGGCCATGGCCCGGACGGGCAGTGGCAAGACGGCCTGCTTTCTCATCCCCATGTTCGAGCGGCTCAAGACACACAGTGCCCAGACCGGGGCCCGCGCCCTTGTCCTCTCGCCCACCCGAGAGCTAGCTCTGCAGACCATGAAGTTCACCAAGGAGGTGCGTGGGCCAGGGCCGCCGGGCTGAGCCGGGAGCAGTCAGGAGGCCGAGGGGCTGAGTCGTCTCCCCTCACCATGTCTCCATCTCTGTCTCTCCACAGCTGGGCAAGTTCACGGGCCTCAAGACTGCCCTGATCCTGGGCGGAGACAAGTAAGAACCCCTCAGCCTACACCGCGGTCCCTGCTACATGCACGTGCCCTGTGCCTCCAGGGTACCAGACGGACTGAGTCTGTGTTGCTTATCACTAGCAGCACCTGAGCCAGCCCCGGTGGCCTAGTGGTTAAGTTTGGCGCACTCCACTTTGGCAGCCCAGGGGCGCAGAACCATGCCACTGGACTGTCAGTAGCCAAGCTGTGACAGCGGCTCATGCAGAAGAACTGGAAGTACTTACAGCTATGCACAACTACGTACTGGGGTCTTGAAGGGGGAAACAAGGAGGAAGATTGACACAGATGTTAGCTTAGGGCAGCTCTTCCCCTGCAAAAACAAAAGACAGCAACTTCTCTGCACGTTCCAAAAATACTAACAAGGGTGACACACGGTACAAAGCGGAAAGAAACTCCCCCCCAGGCACTGCAGCTCAGAGAAAGCTTCTGAGGCTCCAGACAGAGCCGGCCATGCACAGGGTCACCTAAATGCGTAGCTTAGTCGTGTGTGTTTTAACATGCCTCACTGTGGGTTGGTTAAAAGTGGGAGGTACAAAAACCAAGGAGTGTTTGTAATAGCTCAGATTTGCAGGTGCATTTTTGCTGGTGGGCCTGTTCCATCCTCGCCCAGTGGCAGCAGCACACCTGCGTCACAGACGGGCAAAGTGAGGAAGAGATGGGCCCAGAGCCATGCAGTGATTTCATAGTGGAGCTGAGATTAGAACGCCGTCTCCTGCTGCGCCCCACCCCCGTCCCACAGTTTCTCTCACGGGGCAGCCCCTTCCTTGTTCCTCTCCGATGCCACTGTCCCCGGTTGCTCTTACTTCTGAGGGTTTTGCTTTTCAGCCTGTGCTCTGTTGCCTACGTTATAATTTAGCTCTATAGCTCGTGACTGTCAGAAATGCCTCTCTGGGCTAGGCCTGGCCCAGAATTCTGGCTCCTACAGGTGTCCCAAGGGTGTTTCAGAGGAGGACTAGTTAGGGATGTGTGCTCAGAAGGTTTAAGAACGAGGACAGAGATCCAGGACGCCTGGGTTCGTGTGGAGCTGGCAGTTCCAGGGCTTGTTGCTGGGTGGGGCTGTGGGTCAAGGGCAGCTTTGTTGCTCTCTGGAGAGGGGGAGTGAGGAGGGTTCTGGGAGTGAGCCCGTCTCTTCGGGACCTCTTTGTTGTCTAAGTCCTTTTGTATGTTTGAACTTGTGTCTTGTCAGGGCAATGCCTTTGCCTAGTATCTCAGCAGTAGCCTTTCCCCAGCCCCAAGACGAGGGTCGGGGGTGGCACTCGCCTGGGCGTTTGGTTATGGGAAGGGAGAGAGACTAAGGAGACCTGTCTATCCAGCTGACAGCCCCCCTTCTCCCTAGAATGGAAGACCAATTTGCGGCCCTGCATGAAAATCCTGACATGTGAGTGTGCGGGTTAGGGGTGATGCTCTGAGTCCCTGCTCGGACGGCTGAGGAGTGAGAGGAGGGCTCTGCTGCGGGCCCCGGCCCTGCGTGAGCCAGCCTGCACACCCCCTTCCAGAATCATTGCTACCCCAGGACGCCTGGTGCATGTGGCCGTGGAGATGAGCCTGAAGCTGCAGAGTGTGGAGTACGTGGTGTTTGACGAGGCCGACAGGTGAGCGGCAGGGACGCCCGTGCCTTTGTGTCGAGGTGGCCAGGAGGGGCCTGCATGGCCGAGATCAAAACTTCCCCCAAACGTGGGCCACTCACCACAGGCAGCGCCAGTCTCTGGGGCTCCCCAGCCCCACAGTTTTATTTCGTATTACTTTTAGGAGTATTGAAAAGAATAATAAAACACCAAACATGATTTTAAAGAGAGAGAAGGTAGCACAGAGCTGAGCACAGACTGGAGCTCGACGGGGTGGGATCAGATCCCAGCTCTCTGAACGCAGGCAGATTCCCGAGGGTCTGTGGGCCTTGGTGGCCTCGACTACAGATGGGGGTAAAATGGCCCATGCCTCATGGGGTGCTGTGAGGACTGGGGCAGCTGACGTTCGTAAAGCATGGAGAACCGGCCTGGCGCAGAGTGAGGGCTGCTGTCGTCTATTTCAACGTGAATTTGCGAGAAATGTAACTGAGAACAGACACAGGATCTCGAGCTCATCGCTGCTCAGGAGCGGCCGTTAAACAGGAACGTGAGCGAGTTAAGAAACAGTGAGGCAGACACCAGTCCACGTGGCGGGCAGGGTGGCGGGGGCAAGGATGACTGAGCTTTGGAGCCCTCTGGAATGGGAGCCCCTCTCCTGACCCCGTCCTGCCTTCCGCTCTTTGCCCTCTGCCCTCTGCCCTCAGGCTCTTTGAGATGGGGTTTGCAGAGCAGCTGCAGGAAATCATCGGCCGCCTCCCTGGGGGCCACCAGACAGTTCTGTTCTCCGCCACGCTGCCCAAGCTGCTGGTGGAGTTCGCCCAGGCGGGTGAGTGACCCTGGGCTGGGGCTGGGACTCAGATCGGGGCCTGGGGAACTGGGGGGTGGCTCGGTTCTCAGTGACTCCCTGCGCCCACCGCAGGCCTCACGGAGCCCGTGCTCATCCGGCTCGATGTGGACGCCAAGCTCAACGAGCAGCTCAAGGTGAGGCTCTGCCTGGGCCCTTCCCCAGTGGCGCTTGGGGGCCCTGGAGCCAACCGCACCCCTCTCCCTGCAGACCTCCTTCTTGCTGGTGCGCGAGGACGCCAAGGCCGCTGTGCTGCTGCACCTGCTGCGCACCGCGGTGCGGCCCCAGGACCAGACGGTGGTGTTTGTGGCCACGAAGCACCACGCCGAGTACCTCAGCGAGGTGAGCAGCCACCAGCGGGTGGGAAAAGCAGGACCGTCCCTCCTGGGGACGCTCGTCGCCTCCACCTGGCGTGGGCTGCAGTTCCGCATGTGGGCACCAGGGGGCAGCGCCAGCGCGGGACACGGGCGCAACCAGGGCCCCGTCCTTGTTTATTGCTTTAAACTTTTCATTATAAAAAGTTTCAAACACTCAATTTGTGTCTAAAGTCAGAAATAGCATAACGAGCTCCCAGAATGCAGCCGTCAGCTCACAGCCAGTCGTGATGCATCTACGATTCCCCCGTCCAGGTTACCGGAAGGTCTGTCCCTGCCGCCTGCCCTCTTTCCCTGGATTCTCGGGGCTCCTCGAATTTCTCTCGTTAGGGTGAGGGTACCCTGCGTGCCGTGAGCTGCGTCAGGGCCCTTCTCTCACAGGAGTGGCCTGATGAGCTTTTCCACATGGCTCTACCCGTGACCTTCGGGGGAGCCCGGGCCCAAGGCTGCGGGCCCCTTCCAGCCGGGGCCGCCCCTGGTCAGCCACACCTGGGGCTGTTATCTGAGGACGCAGTTCACTGGGTTTCACTCACTTGACACAGTTAACCGTGCTTCCTCCGTGCAGCTGCTGGGCTCACTGACGAATGAAACCAAGGTGGTTTAATTTTTAAAGAGCAGTTAACGCTTTCACGGTGCTGCCTACGTGCTGGGCCCTGTCCTCAGCACCGTAGAAGTGTTAACGCATTTAATCCTCATAATGGAGCACAAAGAATGAACCATCATTCTCCGCGTTCTACAGGTGAAGACAGTGAAGGCATAGAGAGCTTAGGTCATTTGCCCAAGGTCACACAGCTGGTTAGTGACACTGGGTCCTGTGGTGACACTTAGAACCTCCCTAAGGAGACTTCTGTCCATGTCATCTCCTTTGATACTCAGCCCTGCGGAGAGGTGACAGGTGATAAATAACCCATTTGTACTGATGAAGATTCCGAACTGGGGTCACCCAGCAGAGCTGGGATTCAAACCATGACCCCATGGTCTGACCACTGTGTCATGGCAGCGGCTGCCGTGGCCGGCCTCCTCTCCTCTCTCCTGCAAGTCCCCGCCTCACCTCTCCCCTCCTGTCCTCACTCCGAGCAGCTGCTGACGACCCAGCGGGTGAGCTGTGCCCACATCTACTCCGCCCTGGACCAGACAGCCCGCAAGATCAACCTGGCCAAGTTCACGCACGGCAAGTGCTCTGCCCTCATCGTGACCGACCTGGCGGCCCGGGGCCTGGACATCCCGCTGCTGGACAACGTCATCAACTACAGCTTCCCCGCCAAGGGCAAGCTCTTCCTGCACCGCGTGGGTGAGGAGCCGGGGCTGGACGGGCCTGGCAGGGGCGCGGGCCCTGGTGGGAGGTGAGGGCACGGCCCCGACTCCTGCCGCTGCAGGGGCAGAAGCGAGGCCCACGGAAGGGACCGGAAAATCAGCATCCTGGGGGGCACAGCCAGGCATGGTTCCAGCGGGCGGCCCCACGGCTCTAAGGGGGCGCTTCTCCCGCCTTCTGTCCTGGGCTTCTCTCTCTCCTGTCGTGCTGCTTGATAACCCGGCCCCTCAGCCCCCTCCGCCCTCCTCCCCTGAGGCTGTCTTTTTAGCTCCCCCCCTGGGACCTTCCCACCCTTCAACCACCCCCGACCCCTCAACACGCACAGGGTAGGAAGTCGGAAACAGGAGCAAAGCACCTGGAAGGCAGTGAGTCCGCAGCCCTCACTGGTGCCGCGGTGGCACCCGACCCTCCCCAGCGCCCCCCGCAGGCCCAGCCTTTTACTGTGGCCGCTCTGTCTTCACACCAGCCCTGTGTAGTGGGTACCAAGAGCGTCAGCTCCATTTTACAGATGAGGAAACCGAGGCCAGAGAGGGTAATGGCTGGCCAGGCGGCATAGAGTGGGGTGGCTGGGGGTGGACCCCAGATGATCTCTCAAAGCCGACCTCACCCCGTCCCTCGTTTCTGTGAGGACAAGGCTGCCCTTTTGGTGTGTCCTTTGTCACTGCTGCCTTCTTCTTTCAAATTGTAGTAAAATGTAGGTAACGTACAATTACCGTTCTAACCACGTTTGGGTTTAAGTTCGGTGGCATGAAGTACATTCACCTCCTTGGGCAGCCATCACCACCATCCACCTCCAGGACTGGTTCATCGTCCCAAACGGAAACTCTGTCCTCACTAAACGCTAGCTCCCCCTTCCCCACCCCCCAGCCCCTGCACCCACTGTTCTACTTGGTTTGCCGTATTTTATCTCATGAGCATGCGTACCGCGTTTATAACTACACGCACGTTAAATGTGTGTGAGAGGGGAACCCGGTGAACAGTCCCTTTAGTTGTTCCACGCATGATTGAGTGAGTTGAATGAGTCAGTTCGGGCCACCCGTGCTGGCCCGGGAGAAGGGGTTCACCTTTAGTCGGGGTGCGTAGGAGGCCTCCTTCAGGGTCTCCAGCCGCCCCTCTGGGAGCTTGTCTCCATCTTGGTTGCTGCCAGCTCTGTCCTGGTTCCCACTGCTCTGCGCATTCCTTCAGGGGTCCCCAGAACCCCCAAAGGGGATTTCTCGTGCGCTCTGTGACCAACAGCATAAATCAGAGGACCCCAAGTGAAGCTTCCAGTGTGGTGACACTTTGTTTTCGTAAGATGCAGAAAGAAGCCGAAAGGTGACGTGACACGTAGATTCGGTCAGCACAAAATTACAGTCACGCTGGACACTCTTTCCTGGAGCCTCTTTCTTGTCTCAGCACCTGTTTTTCATTCCTCATTAAATGCCATCCTGTGACCGGCCGGCAGTTGCATCTCTGAAGGGCCAGAGAGTAAATATTTTAGGCTTTGAGGCCATGCACTCTCTTCCTAATTTCTGCCGTTGTACCGTGAAAGCAGTGTTGGACAATATGTAAATGAAGGACCACGGTTGTGTGCCAATAAAACTTTATTTACACAAACAGGCAGGGGGCCGGGTTTGGCCACTGGCCACAGTTTGCTGGCCCCCTTCCCTCAGCTGTGTAATTCCCACCATGTGGTCATCAGCTGGTTAATTCAAGCAGTCCTCTGTCCTCAAGTCTTTAAGTGTTTCCAGCTTGGGGCTGTTCCAGGCAGAACTGCGAGGACGTCCTTGTGGGGAATATTTGCATCCTTGGTGATCTCTTTGGGGGAGTCCCCCGACATGGGGATGCTGAAGACTTTTGGTACTGATGGGGAGCAGTGCCTCATCTCTACTTCTGCCCAGTGCCCCGAGCACTGTTGGCTCCCGCACTCCTGTGCAGGTAGCCCTGGTGGCCGTCGCTGTCCCTTCCCCTCTCATAGGTGGGGACAGCAGCTCAGTGAGGTGCGGCCTTGGCTCGGGCCACTGGGACTTGTGTTGGGCTGTGGGGTCCTTAGCTTTTACTCCAGCTCAACCTCCTCCTCCCGCAGGCCGCGTGGCCCGGGCTGGCCGAAGTGGTACGGCCTACTCCTTGGTGGCCCCGGACGAGGTCCCCTACCTGCTGGACCTTCACCTGTTCCTGGGCCGCACCCTCACCCTCGCCTGCCCCCACGAGGAGCCCTCAGGTGAGTGGAGGCTGGGGCAGTGCGGGGGTCTCCGAGGAGTTCGTGGTCTGGGTGGTGTAGGGAGGAGGTGGGGCTGGATTTGGCCCCAGGAGAAGGTCCCTGTATTTTAAACTCAGGATTTCACATAAACATCCAGATTTCTGGTGTCTGGTGGAAAACTGTCAGATCTGGCTGTGCTGAGTCTGCCCTGTCCTGGGGTCACCAATAAGGCAGCACCAAGCGGTGGGTCCCGGCTCACTGCGGCCCCCACCTGGCTGCTCCTCATCTGTGCAGCCCATCAGGCACTGCAGGCGTCTCTTTGAGACCCCACATTGACCGAGTTTTCGGGGAGCCCAGGGTAGGGAGAGAGACTGAGGCTCGCTGGGCCATGCTCACAGGGTGCTCCTTTGTCCTCCCTGGGTTGGGACTGTGCGGGCGGGCAGCAGCAACTGTGATGGCCTCCATCTGTGGCCCACTACGCGCCCATTGTCTATACGTCCATCTGTGACTTAGGCAGGGCTGCTCTGCAGATGGGCCAGGCCGCTCATCCCAGGCTCTTGGTCACGGGGTCGGGAGGTGGGAGCTGAGATTCAGGTCCAGCCAGAGCCCCAAGCCAGATTGCTGAAGTGAGGCTGCCCCAGCTGGTGGCTAGGGGGAGCGGGCCGGCCCAGCCGCCTGACCCCCAGGTCCCCCCACCCCAGGCCGGGCTGCGGCTCCCTGGTGCTGTCCCTGCCCAGACACCTGGGGCTGGAGGCAGCCAGAAGCAGGCTGCATGGAAGAGCCTGGGGTTGGGGCGAGGGCACGAGAAGGAGGCGAGTGGGGAGGAGGGAGCGTGGGGTCACTGGCAGTGGGGCCCAGTGAGACAGGGCTCCTGGTGGGGCCGCCTGGAAGAGGGGCTTGAGGGAGCGAGCCCGAAGGGCTTCCCTGGGGCCAGGCAGGGAGGTGGGCGAGCGAGGAGGTTTGGGCCCGTCTGTGTGGCCGGCGCTGTCCTGGGCACAGGGGCGGGGTGGCAGGTGGGAAGCCAGGTGTAACGGTGCCTGGAGGCACCACCCAGCCCCGCACGCATTCACTGCGCGCCTGCTGGCTGCCGCGCCAAGAGCTCTGCAGCCGAGCTGCTGGGCCACAGGCAGACCTCCCAGGCGGGGCTGTGCCCTGGGTTGGAGGGGCTGAGGGGGGAGCCCCACACAGCGCCCACAGAGGCCACCGGGGAGCGGCGTGTTTTAGCTGGAGACTGTCCTGTGCTTGTCTAAGCTGATGGGTTGGCAGGTGGGCTCTGGACGCGGGCGGCGCTGAGTTTGGGCCCTCCCCTCGCTGTGCGCCCCTGGGCCAGTCCCTCAGCCCCTCGTCTCCAGGACAGGCTTGGCGGCACCTTCCTTGCAGGGTTGTGAAATGTCAGTGATTGAAGGGGGGTGATGGCTGCACAGAAGTTCTTTCTGTTTTCCTTCTGCTCTTGTGGGCCTTCCAAAATGAAAAGTTAAGACGTAGCAAACAAAGGAGAAGAACAGGCCCAGGGCTGGGCGCGAGGAGGTCTCAGTGATTGGCGCTGCCTGCTGTTCCTGTGGCTGTTGCTTAGTACCGGCATTAGTGTCACCGTTATCATTATTTGGTCTGACTGGGTTGAACCCTCTGCCCCGACACATTGCGCAGCCCCGGGAGGTCACTGGACGTCTTGGGAGCCGCAACCTTCTCTTCTGTGCTGTGGGGTCAGTGGTCCCAGGAGAGCTGGACAGTGCGTGTCTGGGCCCTGCCGGTCATGTGATCCAGGTGGCTCCTCCGCCCTCTCCCCTGCTGCAGAATTAGCCGTAGACAGCACAAAAATGCACAGACAGGCTGTGCTCCCATGAAACTCTGTTTACGAAAGCAGCCCGCAGGCGGTAATGTCTGACCTCGCTCTGACGCATGCAGGCGCTGCTGTAGAGCTGCTCCGTCGGGATGGTTTCCTTTGTGGGGATCATTTCATGATTCAAGGGCCAGAGTGGGGCCGGGGGAGGTGGGGCGGGGGGCAGCTGGGCCAGGCCGAAGGCCTCTGACCGGGCTCTGGGTCGGGTGGCAGGTGCGGTCGGTGGGGATGGTGTGCTGGGCCGGGTGCCACAGAGCGTGGTGGACGACGAAGACTGCAGCCTGCGGAACACCCTGGAGGCATCGCTGGAGCTGCGGGGCCTGGGCCGCGTGGCCGACAACGCCCAGCAGCAGTACGTGCGCTCGCGGCCGGCGCCCTCGCCGGAGTCGATCAAGAGGGCCAAGGAGCTGGACCTCGCGGGGCTGGGCCTGCACCCCCTCTTCAGTGAGTCCCTGCGCGGGGCTGGGGGGGGTGGGGGGGGCCGGGGGGGCCGGGCTGTGCAGGACCAACCCCTGGCCTCACGCCTCCCTCCCCACCAGGCTCGCGCTTCGAAGAGAAGGAGCTGCAGCGGCTGAGGCTGGTAGACAGCATCAAGAGCTACCGCGCACGGGCGGTGAGTGAGGGCCGGGTAATGGGCAGTCCCTGGCCTGGGGTCACATGGTGGCCACCATGGTGCCAAGACTCGGATCCAGCTCATCACCCCAGCCGGCCCCAGCGGGGGTCTTCACCTTAGCTTGCACTTCCTGATCTTTAGCTGTGGTTATTCCACGTCTCTAGAGATGCCCTTGTCCTGAACCATCCCTGCTGGGCCCTGGAGGGCCCCCATGTGGCTGCCATTTCCCTCCATTTATGGGGAAAAAAAGAAAAAAGATGAAGATTGGCAACAGATGTTAGCTCAGGGCCAATCTTCCTCACCAAAAAAAAAAACAGAGAAAAGAAAGGACCTGGGGAGGAATGCCATAGAGAGTGCATCAAGCTGGCGAGGGTGGAGCTTGGGAGGAGGAGGCTAGTGGTGAAGGAGTGGGGTGTCGCCTCCACAGACCATCTTTGAGATCAACGCCTCTAGCCGGGACCTGAGCAGCCAGGTGATGCGTGCCAAGCGGCAGAAGGACTGCAAGGCCATCGCCCGCTTCCAGCAGGGGCGGCAGGAGCGGCAGGAAAGCCTGGCCAGCGCAGCCTCAAGCTGCCCGCCACCACAGGGCGAGCCGCCTAAGGAGGAGGAGGAGGCAGAGGCAGGAGACAGCGTGGAGGTACAGGCCCCGCCCCGACCCTGGAGTCTGGGCCTGTGGTGGGGGTGCGGCGGGGTGCGTTGAGTCCCAGCAGGCCACGGGGCTGTCCCGAGGGCTCGGAGCAGTCACTGGGGTGGGTGTGGTGACTCTAGTCCCCTCGGACGCTTGTGGGAATCAGTGCCTTAGCCTCCGTCTGCAGAATGGGGTCGTGTCCTCGTCCTCTAGCCCTCGCCTCTGACCATGGCAGCCGTGGGTTTCAGGAATCTGAGTCTTCAGGGTGTGTCGACTGGGTGGGACGTCAAACCCCTGCAGCGTCCTGTCTGTCACCGCCATCAGATACATCAGGGGTTCCACAGATGTCAGTCCCCACACTGAGGGCACAGGTGCAAACCAGACAGCCTCTCGCCGGCTCAGGTCGGCTGCTGCCACCACGTGGATTCAGGAGAGTTTGTGTTGGGAGCACAGTGGACTAGGGCACTGCAGCGAGTGACTGTGGTACCTGCTCCCGGGCCCGCTGGGCAGGTCCAGGGCAGCACGGGAAGGATTCCCAGAGGTGACTGTGTCATTGTCATCGTCATCACCATCAGTCTCAGCCTGAGGTCCGGGTCACACGGAAAGGGGCAGAGCAGGGACTGTTGGTGGCAGTGAGGGCACAACCCAGGCAGCGTCAGGCACTGGGCCTTTGTGTTGGAAGACAGGGCTAGGGGACCACAGGGGTGTCCCATTCAGCTGGAGGGTGGGGTCCCGGGCCTGCTTGTCCACCAGTATGTCCCTCTTACATTTAATGTGGACAGAAGGTTCAGTAGCCAGAAAATATGGGTGAAAACCCCTGGACTAGGTCATGTTGTATAGAGCAAGGAGAGGGGCAGGGCCCTGCCTTAGTCACACAGCCTTGGAGACCAAGCTGGGACTGGAACGGGGGTCTCATCTTGGTCAGCACCCCAGCCCCTCCCCACCGGCCTGCCTCTGCTGGTGCTTGAGGCAGGGACTGTGCTGCTTGTGCAGACGAGGAGACGGAGGGTCTAAGTGGCACCAGCAAGCTTTTAAAGCCCCAGAAGCCCCTGGCCCTCAACTCCAGCTGGACGGGTGGGTAGGGCGGCCAGGTGGGCTCCCCAGGGGCTGCAGGTGTGACACTGGCCTTGGTCTGCCAGGATGTCTTCACAGAGGTCGTGGGCCGGAAGCGGCAGCAGTCGGCTGCTGACCCTGCCCGAGGGGCCAAGAGGCGGAGGGAGGAGGCCCGGCAGCGGGACCAGGCATTCTACGTCCCCTACCGGCCCAAGGACTTTGACAGCGAGCGGGGGTGAGTGGCCGGCGGGTCCTGGGGTGGGCAGGCGGGGCCTGAGGGCCCCTCCAACCCCGAGCTGTCTCCCCACCTCTCTCTGCAGCCTGAGCGTCAGTGGCGACCGGGGGGCCTTTGAGCAGCAGGCGGCCAGCGCTGTCCTGGACCTGATGGGGGACGAAGCCCAGAACCTGACCAGGGGCCGGCAGCAGCTCAAGTGGTGAGTGAGCGAGTGCATGTGGCCCTTCCGTGCCACCTTTCCGCCACCAGGGCCCACACAACAGGCATGTGACCCCTGCCTGTCCTGACTCCCGTTTGACCCCCTAGAGCAGGAAATAAGTCACCCCCGGCCCTCGTTTGATCCCGCGCAGCATGATTATGATGTGTGATCACACAGCAGGGACTGTGACTCCTTCTGATCTGTCCCCATGCAATACACACACAGCAGGGACAATGACCCTCCCTCCTGTCCCCTTGATTTGATCACAGACGACAGGGATCTTGACCCCTTCTGTCCTTGTTGCTGGTCTTTCTAGACAGAGCTCATACCCCATTCTGCCCATTTGGACTCTGGGTCACAGAACCAGGAGGTGGCAGAGTGGAGACTGGGAACTCTCCGGGGGCCCCCCAGTTCCCAATGCCCCCATACGGCCTTTGAGACCTGGGCTGCCAGGAAAGGAGGAGCAGTGAACGGGCCTTTATTGAGCCCCTGCTGCATGCCAGACGAGCACGCTGCTCTCCTTGAATGTCCAACAACCCAAGAAGAGGGTCAGGGGAAACAGGCCCTGAGGGGAGCCGGCCACCCCAGGCCACCTCCCTTCACAGCAGCCCTCCCAACTCCCTCTCCCACAGGGACCGGAAGAAGAAGCGGTTTGTGGGACAGTCGGGACAAGAGGACAAGAAGAAGATCAAGACTGAGAGTGGCCGCTACATCAGCAGCTCCTACAAGCGGGACCTGTATCCGGAGTGACGTGGCCAGGGGGCGGGGCCGAGCACTTTCTACCCCTCCCCCTGCCTCCTATAGGTGGGGGCGAGTGGGCGGGGCTGAGCACGTTCTACCCCTCCCCCTGCCTCCTATAGGTGGGGACGAGGGAGTGGGCGGGGCTTAGCACTTTCTACCCCTCCCCCTGCCTCCTATAGGTGGGGGGGAGAGAGGGGGTGGGGCCGGGCACTTTCTGCCCTCCCCCGTCTCCTACAGGTGGGGGCGGGAAGGGGGCCGGAGCACCTTCTCCATCCACCCCCTAGAGGTGGAACCTGTATCTGCTGAGTGGGGGCCCGCTCCCAGCCCACGGGTGTCAAGGCCGCGTCGTGATGCCGCATGCAGCCTCCTTAACGCGGCTTCTCAGCTACCAGAAGTGGAAACAGAAACAGAAAATCGATGATCGTGACTCGGAGGAGGAAGGGGCGCCCGACCGGCAGGGCCCAGAGCGAAGAGGTGGGAAGCGGGGCCGAGGCCAAGGTAGGATCACCCGCAAAACGCAGCTTGGCAAGTGGCCCTCTTTGATCTGACGTGGGTCCCTCAGCCAGTGACAGACTAAGGCGGGATTTGAACCTGTTCAAATGGCAGAGACGCCCTGAGGTGGGACGCTCACGACCTCTGACATGCTCTGAAGGGAGGGGACTGGAGTTTGCCCTCCACACACACACAGGTGACCCTGCTGTTGGAGAGTCTCCCACTTGCTGTGTGGGGACAGGCTCTGAGCTGGACACTAGCCACACATGACCTGGGGCGGGAAGACAAGCTGAAGTGTCTCATGAGGCCAGTGCCTGGCCCTGGGTCACCCAGCTGCCTGCCAGCCCCCACCAGGGGCCTCCCCTGGGGAGAGGGGAGCTTGGGACCGTGTCTAGGGCTCTCTTGGGGGCCCTTAGCTCCTGCTTGTCTCCCCCAACCATGCAGGGCTAGTCCCTGCCTCTTCCGTGGCCCTGTGCATCTGCGTCCCTCGGCCTGGGGCCCGTTCTGTCGCGCTCCTGGGGCTCCTCTCCACCTCATTCGGGCCTCCTCGTGCCCTTGCTGTGTTCTCCTCTCCATCTCCGGCCATTTCTCCCGCTCTGACTGGAGTGCCTGGCTCTCCCTCTCTAGCTCTCTCTTTCTGCCTGTGATTTCCTCCGACGCTCCCTCCCTCTGCCATTCCCTGGGTCTCTGTCCCTCCGGGCCTCTGTCTCTCTCTCCATCTCTGCGTCCCTGACCCTCTCTCAGCCTGTTCTCTCTTTCTCTCTATCTCCCTCTCCCTCTGCCTCTCATTGTCTCTGTTCCTCTCTCCACACACACACAATCTCCCGGTCTCTCTCACTGTTTGTCTCTCTCCCCATCATGTCTGTCTCTGTGGATGCGCCCCGCCTCCCCCCTCCCTCCTCAGCTCCTATTTTTCACTGGGGTGGAGCAGGCTGCTGCTGTGGACGAGCTGGGCCCGGGGCGGGGGGAAGGGCGGCCTGTGGGCTGCGGGAAAAGCAGCTGTTCTCCCCTGTGCTTTGTCCGCACTGGAGATGACGGGTCCCTGTCAGGTGCCCAGCCCCAGTGGAGACATCTGGGCCCGCCTTAATGACCATCTGCCTGGAAGCCCCGAAAAGGGCACTCGTGTGGGCAGGGAGGGCGCAGGGCTTAGTGGGGAGCCAGGCAGGCGGGGGTAAGTGCCCTCTCAGACCCAGGAGAGCAGGCTGGGGCCGGGCCGCTGACCTCTGCCGCTTTGCTGTGTGACCTTGGATAAGTCCCTTTCCCTCTCTGGCCTCTCTGATTTCTCTCCTGCCGAGGGAAGGTTAACAAACCTCTGTTGAATGCTTTATAACCCTAGCGGTTACGCTGGGCCTTGTTCTGAGCACCATACACATATTAACTCATTTACGCCTCTTTAGGACACAGAAGGTGGGTGCTGTTATTTATAATTCACCTAAGGGGAAACTGAGGCACAGAGAAGTTAAGTGATTTGCCCCAGGTCCAAGAGGTCGCAGCTGGGATGTGAACCCCAGCAGGCCTGGCTTGTGGTTCCACGTGTTCCCCACTACAGTAGACGACATAAGCTTTATTGAACACCTACTGTGTGCCAGACGCCGGGGCCACAGCAGTGAGCACAGACGGCAGGGGGTGGGGGCGCAGTCTGGAGATTCCAGGAGGAGAGACTGAGCTCCCTGAACCCTTGTCCCGGCAGGTCCACCCCGGCCCCGCCCCTCCAGTGCCCCCGCGGGCCGCGTACGCTCCGAGCTCAAGAGCAAGCAGCAGATCTTGAAGCAGCGGCGCCGAGCCCAGAAGCTGCGCTTCCTGCAGCGCGGGGGCCTCAAGCAGCTCTCCGCCCGCAACCAGCGCCGTGTCCGGGAACTGCAGCAGGCCGCCTTCGGCCGGGGCGCCCCCTCCAAGAAGGGCAAGATGCGGAAGAGGATGTGAGGAGGGTGACCCAGCCCCGCGGCTCCTCGCTTGGCCCAAGTGCGGACATCAGCACCTGTTCCGTGGGCAGCACTGTGTGCCGGCCCTATCCCGGGCACCGGGGGAGCTGCCTGCAGCAGCCGTCCTTGGAAAGGAGTGCTGGACGGCCACAGAGGGACAGCAGCTGCCTCTGCCCAAGACAGAGACATCTGAGCAGGGTGTTGAAGGGTGCATAGGAGTTCGCCAGCAAGGCCAGGCAGGCCAAGACCTGAGTGGGCAGGTCAGCTGCTGCTGCTCTCATGTGTTCTGAGTTCAGAGGTCATGGCCACACGGGTCTGAACCCCGAGTGCCTGAGGCCCAGTGATGTATTTTTAATGTGATAAACCTTTATTGAGCACTTCTGGTGAACCCACAGTGCAGTCTCCTCGCGGAGTCGGAAGGGACAGACGCAGGTACTAAACCCCAGCTAGCGTGGCAGAGGAGCTGACAGCGTGCAGGCGGGTCCCATGTGACTCCCCCTGGAGTCCCCGAGCCGGGTGCTGCTGCTGTCTCCACTCTGCAGATGGAGAGGGTGAGGCTCCGAGGCCAAGTCCGTTGCCCGAGGTGGGAGAGCCCCAAAGCTGAGCAGTCCCCCTTCCTGCCAGGACAGGTGCAGCTGGGAGCCGACCCTGAGAGGGAGACGTCGGGTCCTGGGTCAGAGGGCACAGCTGCTCCCCTCCGGCTGTGCAGGGTTAAGGCTGCCCCACCACACACCCGAGGGCAGAACCTGCCCCAGGCCCTCGTGGGGGTCCTGGAAGGTCAAGGGCGGCCTCCAGCAGCTGGTTCTCAGGCCAGGCATCACCCAGCACCTGTCTATAAGGGAGGAGCTTTGGGGAGCAGGTGCCCCGCGGATGGG
The DNA here is from genome assembly GCF_021613505.1 of Equus quagga. Classification (NCBI taxonomy): domain Eukaryota; kingdom Metazoa; phylum Chordata; class Mammalia; order Perissodactyla; family Equidae; genus Equus; species Equus quagga. The sequence continues at coordinate 74,087,978 of NC_060281.1, read as the reverse complement.
ATTCTGCCATGTGACCCTCTTGCTGGTCCTATTTATTTACTTACCAAACATATCTAAAGTTTACCGTGCGTCAGACCCCCTTCCAGGCACTTGACAAACATCCACTTGTTTACTGCCCCTACCACCCTTGGGGGAGGACCTGGTCCCGAGCCACATGGTGGATGCGGGGCTGGCGCCCCTTCATAGCCCACGTTTATGGAGCACTTGCTGTGTGCCCCTCGTGTCTGCCCCACAGCAGTCTGAGCTGGCACGGCCCTCCCATCTCAGGGGCGAGCCTGGCAGCCCGCACCCCGTGGGAAATGTGGTACCTCTCCAGGGCCGGGTCCTCATTGGGCCCCTCCCTCACTGCTCACCTGGGTCATTGGGAGGCTGTGGGCTGGGCCTGGCGCAGGCTGGCCAGCACAGAGGACAGGTCCAGAATGAACAGCTTCACCTGGGGGTCCCCGACACGGCCGAGTCACATCCAGCCCCTGAGTCTGTCCAGCCCCCACCTCCCAACAGCTGGGAGGCTGCAAGGCTGGGGTGGGGGCTGAAGGCCCTATTAGAGGACAGTAATGACGGTGGTCCCTGGGCAGCGGACCCAGCCTGAACTGTTCAGGTTCTAAAGCCACAGTCCGGGCCTCCAGGCTTTTCATTAGCAGACACTGTCACAGTTTTCTAGCTGCCTGTCACTGTTAGGATGAAGTCAGCATTCTCACTTACATCGAGTTCTTTCCTTTGAATTGGATCAGTCATATTCAGTGGTATACGATCTCTGATCTTCATGGCGAGGCCCCCTTATTTTGTTTTAATTAACTTATTTATTGATAGGAACATAACAAATGCCCATGGATCCCCTGCCTAGAGCTAGAATCGATGATGAACTGTCTCTGGGCTCTCCCTTCACGTTTGTCACTGAAAGAAACATCTGAGAAGGAAACTCTGTCTCCACCAAAAACGGAAAAAATTAGTTACCCCTGTCACGAGTAGGGCTAACTGGAAAAATAGTAACAACACAGTGAAAACGGGGTATGTGACGGCATTCCGGCCGGCTGCTGTGGCCTCCGGGGGCCAGTCCCAGGTGGGAACTAGGGTGTGGTGCCCGCGTGAGCCTCTCCTTGGTAGGGTCAGAGGGCTGGTTGAAAAGGGACTGGCCTTTGCCTGTTACTTTGTGCTGAGCCTCTGTCCCTCCCAGTGTCCTCGTGTGCCAGGCCAGCCCTGGCGAACTGGTTACACCAATCACCCGGCTCAGGATGAGGCACAGAGGGGGCTGCGGGGACTCCGGGCCTGGCGTTTGGTTGACATCCTGGACATCGGGCCTGGGACAGGAGTGGGATGGGGACAGGGGCAAGCTGGGGCGCCTCCCTTTGTGTTTGCTCCCCTTCTCGGAGGGGCCATGCTTTGGGCACCTGCTGGAAACATAACAGAAATGTCCCAAGTCAGGACCCCTTCCTCCACTGTGAACCCAGGTCACGTGTTCTACACCCTGCAAAGCTGGATGAATAGAAAACCGCGTGCCCTTGGTCCCCAGTGACATTGGCGGCACCTTGTGCAGAAAGACAGACCGCTGCTCCACCCCACCCTCACCCTCCTTGGGGAAGCCGAGGCCTGTCCCTGCAGGAGCCAGAGGCTCAGGGATTGATTAAAGTGAGTCTCAACCCCCTGGTTTCTCATCAGTGTCACTAGTTAGTGCTGTTTGATCCTGGAAGAAGGGAAGGACTTGGCATAAAGGTCCGCGTGTGTCAGTGTGCACCACGGCCCTCTTGCACACGTCGGAGGGCTGAGCCTCCCAGAGGGTACCACTCCCTCCTGGCCGCAGAGCAGATGACCGTCAGGGCCAAGGCCAACCCAGGACTGCCAGGTGGGAGGCAAGCCAGGAGCACGGGCTCTGAGCACAGGGCTCACGCTTAACCCAGAGAAGCCGGGATTTCAGGCACCGAGATGTTTCCGAAGGTTTGGGGGCTGGAGGTGACATAGGGACAAGGCCCTCACCTGCTCCAGCTGCCCCTCTGTGTCCTCGATGTTCAGGGCGGCCGGCTGCCTCTGATGCTGGCACACCAGCTGGAACAGGTTGAGCGCTGACATCCTACTGCGTCCCAGGAGCAGGGTCTTCTCAGCTGCCGTGTTCTGGATCTGAACCCACTTGGATTCCTGCGGAACAGCCCGCCCCCTTCCCGGTGAAGGTGCGAGCTGGCCGGCAGAGGGCTGATGGCCCGGGCCTCATTCCCGTCCACTTCCGCCAGTCGGATGCCCAAGGGCGCTCTCAGGGAAAGGCGTCCGGGAGCCGGTTTTCAGGTTCCGTAGGACAGGCCTCCTGGGCCCTGAAGTGCTTTCTGACGCCTGGAATCTCCCCATTAGTGCAGCTGCCCTCTGGGCTAAGTATTGCCCATCGGCAACCTGGGCACCCGTCCCCGGCGGTGGGAGGCCGGGAGCCAGGCGCCGCCCTCCCTGCCTTCCCCCGTGCCTCCCTCGCTCCCGCCGGCCGTACCCAGTGCCGCGTGCGCTCCCGCGCCGCCTCCAGGCGCTCCAGCAGCTGCGCTCGCCGCTGGCCCTGCCGGAGCAGCTCGTCCTGCCCGGCGTCCCGCAGCCGCTGCAGCCGCGCGCGCGCCTCCTCCAGCTCCGCGAGCCGCTGGCGCGCCGTGAGCCTCAGCGCCGCCTGCACGTCGGCCAGGCCGCCGAAGCGCGCCACCAGCTCGGGCACCTCCTGGAACTGGGGTGGGGTCGCGAAGGGGACTCGCCCGGGCCTGCAGCCTCCTGGGCCGCCCACGCCTCTCCAGCGCCCGCTCAGTTAGCCCAACTCTGAAATCTGAGCGTCCCACAGTCCGTGCCCCACAAGCGGGGATTCCTCCCGGCCCTCCCTACCTCCATCATCAAGCCTAGCTAAGCTTCCCTGCCCGCGATTAATATTAATTCATTGTTTTATTCAACTAATATTTATCGAGTGCCCGGATCTCCGTCCCCCGCTTCCTGACTGTGTCCTTGAGCAAGAGATAACTTTCTAAGCCTCAGTTTCCCCATCTGTAAAATGGAGTTGAGAGTATAACAGGACCCACTTCACTGGGCCGTGAGGAGAATTCAAGAACAAAGCGCGACCCTGGCATACAGTTAGCGCTCAACAATTGATGATTCCCGGCATCCAGTCAGCGTTCCAGTGATGCACGGTTCCAAAGCCGTCCCTGAGGCCGCCCGGCGCTGCACGGTGGCGCTGAGCCCCCACGCCCCCTGCAGAGCGCTCACCTCGGGCAGCTGCTCCAGCACCCGCCCCAGCAGGCGCGCGCAGGGCTCCAGGCGCTCCAGCCGCCGCTGCAGCCGCGCGCGCTCCTCCTGCAGCTCCCGCAGCTGGGTCCGCAGCCGCAGCGCCTCGGCCTCCTGGCGGCCCGCGCGGCGCCGCTCCTCCGCCGCCCTCCGCTGCGCGCGGCCGCGCTGGGCCTCGGACTCCTGCGGCGTGGACGCGGAGAGTGGGCGACGACCCTCAGCACGCGGGAGCCCGCGGAGCTGGCCGTCCGCCCCGCCCGACACGCGCACGCTGGCCAAGGGTAGCAAACTGGTGGCCCGCGGGCCCCATTCCCTCAGGATCTCCGATTTGGATCCCTCACTCCTCCACTACGCTTGTAAAGAACACGAATGCTTGAGGCAGTGTGTGTATTTCCCACGCTCCCCTTCGTGTTAGTAAGCCCGCTTTTTAAATTTCTGCGACGCGGCTGCCCCATAGGATGGTGTTTTTTCCACCCTTGAGACCCGCCTCCCACAGCAGTGTCCACCCACCTGCAGAAGCTTGTCAAAGCGGACAAAGGCCCCTTTGAGCTCCCGCTCCTTCTGTTCCAGCTGTTCCCAGCGCTGTCTCAGGGCTGCCATGGTGGTCTGGAACGCCTGGGGTGGGGATGGGGGGTGAAGCGTGGGGGTGTGTGTGTGTTTGGGGGTCCGAGTCATCCAACACTGTCAGGTTCACACTTAACCTCTCTCATCCGTTGTCCCTGATCCTGTTTCTGACCCCCGCTCAGACCCACCGGTGGCTCCCAGCACGGTGATGAAGCCCCGGGGCCCTCTTGCAGCCCTTGCACGTTGGCGTCCCTGCCCTTCCTTCAGGCCTCATCTTGCCCTCTCTCCTCTGACACTATCTTCCAGCCACTCGACTACCTGTGTTTAGTCCCTGCCTCCCAGTCTGTGTACATGCTGTTCCCTCTGCCCGTTTCTGCCCCCTCACCCCATCCCCCTTTGCTGGATAAGTCAACTTGCCCTTCAGCAATCCCTAAGACATCACTTCCTCCAGGAAGCCCTCCTTGACCACCCTCATGTGGAGATAGGGGCTTCCTCTGGCTCCCACAGTCCCTCTCGGTGCTTCCCCCTCACAGCAGTCCCTTGTCTCTGGACACTTGTCTCTGCTTCTCTAGACTCTGAGCCCCACGAGGGCAGGCACCATGGTGAGGCTTCTAGATCCCAGTGCAGCGCCCTTCTCACAGCAGGTGCCCAATGCACACTTATTTGCATCAACCACTGATCTCATTTGATCCCATTCGACAGATGAGGAAACCAAGGCTCAGAGTGGTGAAATGGCGCGTCTCAGAACTTATAGCTAATAAGCTAGCTCCACCCCTTCCCATCCCTCTGCTCGCCACCACTTTTTGTCTGAGGTCCCCAAAGTCTCAGAGACAGTAGTGGAGGCTCACCTGCTTCTGGGCCTGCAGGCCCTGGTCTGCCTCCGCCAGCTCTCGCCTCTTCTCCAGGAGATGGAGCACTGGCGGGAGGTGGTCCACATTCTGCTCGGGGGATCTGTCCAGGAGGTGGTGGTGAAGGAGGTGAGAGTCAGGCCCCAGACCCCCCCACTAGTGCCTGAGACGCCCCCGTTAGCCGCCTGCTGGCTGTGGACGTCTTCATTCAGCTGAGCACCTCCTCTGTGCCAGGCGCCATTCCAGGCCCTGGGGGTGTGGCTGTGGGCAAGACGGACAAAACCCCTGCCCTCCGGGAGCCGGCCTTCCGCTGGGGCCGCAGAAAACAAGGCTAACAATAATAATAACTAATGCCAGGACGAGTATGCGCCAAGCTGGAAAATTAAGCAGACCGAGGGGAATCTTTCAGGAGGGAAGTCAAAAAGCCCCTCTGAGGAGATGACACTGCAGCAGAGACCTGAAGGGGAAGAAGGAGGGAGCCATGTGGCTATCTGCAGGGAACAGATTCTAGGCCGAGGGAACAGCCAACGCCAAGGCCCAGGGGAAGGATCTTGGTGTGGAAGGAGCTGCCCTGTGAGGAGGCCAGTGTGGCTGGAGGAGAGGGGAGAGGAGGGAGAGATGGGAATTGAGATCAGAGCTGCGAGGCTCAGACTGCGGTGGGCTGTGGCGAGGGAGGGCTTGGCCTCGACTCTTGGTGAAGTGGGAGCCATGGGAGGGTTTTGAGCAGAGGAGGGGTCCCTCTGGCTGCTGTGGAAGCAACGGCAGTAGGAGGGGCTGGACAGCTGCAGACCAGGGATGGGGTTACGGGATGATGGAGACGGTGTGGTTCTGATCAGTGGTTGCAGTGACGAGGTGAGGAGGGGGTGGTTCCAGGTTCAATTTGAGAGCAAAGCCGATGGAGCAATGAGGAGAAAGGAGTCAAAGAGGAACGTAGGAGCTGGAAGGATGTTCCTGAAGGAAGGCTGAGTCGGGGGCGGGGGAGATCGGCTCCTTGCTGTGGTTGAATTGAGACTGAGATAGATGTCTGAGAGGCCCAGCAGACCTCCGAGGGGAGGGGTCCAGGAGGAGGGGGGATTTGGAGTCAGGCTCCCAGGGCAGAGGGGGCTGGGCACAGCTCCACAGGGTGGGCTGTGTGGGGAGCAGAGGGGAGCACTAACATTCCACGCGCCAAGGCTTTCCCAGCTCTGGTCGCGGAAACCCTCCCATCATACAGATTCTGAGACTGAGGTTGGGACCCTCGGTCACGCTGCTGAACACAGAGCAGGCACGGGACAAGCTGCCTCCACGCTTCCTTTAAAAGGCAGAGTGCGCAGGGAGAGCGGGCAAGAGTCCGCAGAATCATTGCTTCCCGTCTTGGTTCAAACGATTTCAGCGCTGCTGGATGTCAGCTGGGGTGGGGATCAGGACGAGAGTAGAGACCCGGGCTATCGACCCAGCTCTGCCCTCACTAGCCCTGAGACCTTGGGGAAATCGCCATGTCTTTCTGAGGCCCAGTTTCTTCCTCTGGGAAGTGGGGGCAATAATCCCCCACCACAAACTGCCTGAGGAAGTGAGGACCCTGGGGGCCAAGGGGGAAGGGCTGGGCCATCCCACCCGCTCCTGCCCTCCTTCCAGCCCTCCCTGCCACTCCGCGCCACTCACGTAGCCAGTTTCTCCTGCAAGGCCAGTCGGAAATACTCCTCCCAGGGCACTGCCATCTCCCGGCAATTGCCCCCAGCTCTCCTTCCTCAGGCCAGAGTTCTGCACTAGCCTCGGAGGCCCAAGGGTCCTGATGCAGGGGGGTGCGGCAGCGTCCTCGGTACTCCTAGAGGCAGCCACCAAGCAGGCCTTGGTTGGCCCAGCAACCAACGACACAACATTCCATTGCTGCCGGAGGCCGGGACTGCACCCTGGGAGGGAGACGGAGGGGCTGCAGGGAGGGCAGCAGGCTCTGCCCCATCGGGAGAGGGCTTTCACTCCCCATCTAAAGTGGGGTGCAGTGGAGGGACAGGGATCCCTCAGCCAGGAATTCACCCCTCTTGGTGCCCCACATCTGGTCAAGCCTCTTTCCTGCTCGGCGGGGTGGGGCCTCGCTAATGTGACTGGACGCTCAGTAGACTGTTCAAGAGAAAATGATTGAGCACCCGCAGCTGGCCGGGTCCTGGGCGGGGTCGTTCACTCCCTGGTGAGGCGGTGAGGGGCCGCTCCCTTTGCTGGGGCTGGGGCTACCCTGGCCGTGCCTCATGGAGCCCCTCAGCCTGGTTGGGGTGATAGAGAGGGGCCGTCAGCATTACCCGGTGGGGACCAGCTCGGAAGGGACCCCTGACCTGGATCTGGAGGATGAGGAGAGGGAGGAGCTGACATAGTTTGAGCAACTACTGTGGGTCAGACACCGTGCTAAGTACTCTGCATACTATATCTAATTTAATCCTTAAAACAGCACTGCAGGGGCGGGACTAGGGAAAAGTACCCAGAGTAATGTTACAAATACTCATGGGTCCTCCACGCGGAGATAGCAAACTCCAGCTCCTGTCATCCTTGCTTCTCATCATTTTATTTTTCTGTGCTAAATAATTTATTTTTTCATGTAAAGAAATGTGTTTTCTTACTGTAGAGTAACACTATTTTAAAAAAACTATAGTTCTTGTAATGCATACATTGCTTCAAACAACTCCTAAGCATGTTAGAGCGTATTAAAAAAAAAAAGGAGTTAAAATAACATACATTTTATCTTTGAGCATTTTCCATTAAATTGCAAGGGTTAACTTTCTGCATAAATTGACGCAAGTTGCAAGACACATGATCTCATTTTTTCTTGATTTAAAAAAGATTGAGGTATAATTTACATAAAGTAAAATTCATTTTTTTTCACATACAGTTCCGTGGGTTTTCGCAAATGCATAAAGTCGTGTAACCTCCACACCACATGCAGTTAAGACACAGAACGTTGCCATCACCTCCAAATCCTCACGCCTCTTAGTAATCAACCCTTGCCCGACCCCAGCCCCTGGCAACCGCTGACCTCTTCTCTATCCGGCTGGTTTTGCCTTTTCTAGAATATCACAAATGAAATTCTATACTTTGTAGCTTTTTGAGTTTGGCTTCCGTCACCCAGCAATATTGATCTGAGATTCACTCATGCCGAGGTGTGTACAAGTAGATCCTTCTTTTTCATCACCGAGTAGTATTTGATTATATTCTGTTGCTTGTTTATTCATCCTCCACTTGGGTTATTTCTAGTCCAGGGCAATTTATAAATACAGCCTGTAGTCCCGAGCAGGTTTTTTGCGTGAATGTAAGCTTTCATTTCACTTGTGTAAATATGTAGGAGTCGGATTGCCGGGTCACATGCCAAGTGTGTGTCTAACCATATAAAACACTGCAAGCTGTCTTTCCAAGTGTCTGTGCCATTTGTATTTCACACCTGCAGAGCATGGAAATTCTGATGGCTCCGTATCCTCGCCGGCAGTTGGTATTGTCAGTTTTTTAAAAAGTCATTCGAATAGATGTGCAGCTGCATGGATTACTTTTTATTTAGAGATAATCGTAGGTTCACATGCAGTTTAAGAGGTCACACAGAGAGACCCCACGTCCCTTCCACCCACTTTCCCCAATGGTCACGTCTTGCATAACTCTAGTACCATATCACGACCAGGAAATTGCATAGAAACAATCCAGCAACTTTATTCAGATTTCACAGTTTTACATGCGTCCATTTCGTGTGTGTATCTAGTTCTGTGCAATTTTATCACATGCAGATTCCTGTGACTGTCACAGTCACGATTCAGAACATTCACCACAAGCATCCTTCCTGCTACCCTTTATAGCCACCCCCCTACCCCCGCCCCACTCCTCCCACCTCCCTGATCCCTGGCGGCCGTTCATCTGTTCTCCAGCTGAATTGTTCTGTCCTGTCCAGGACGTTATAGAATTGGAATCATACAATATGTAACCTTTTGAGGCTTTTTTCACTCCGCTTCATTCTCTTGAGATCATCCTAGTCGTTACATGTATCAGTGTTTGTTCCTTTTGATTACCGAGTAGCCTTCCACCGTGTGGATGTACCACGGTTTGTTTAACCATTCAGGTTGAAGGACGTCGGGGTTGCTTCCAGTAAGGCCGCTGTGAAGACTCACGTCCTGGTTTTTGTGTGAACACAAGCTTTCCCTTCTCTGGCAGAGATGCCCAAGAGTGCAATTGCCGGCTTGCACGCTACATGAGTGTTTAGTTTTTCTAAGAACCCGCCGTGTTCTTTGGCAGGGCAGCTGCACCGTTTCACACTCCCGCCAGCAGCATCTGAGGGATCCGGTTTTTCTGCAGGCTGACTATGATCACTGTTCTTTGTTTCAGCCGTTCTGATAGGTGTGCAGTGAAAGCTCGCTGTGGTTTGACTTTGCATTTCTCTGATGGCTAATAATGGTGACAGCTTTCCACGCGCTTCTTCGCCATCTGTAGATCCTCTTCAGCGAAGCGTCTGTTCTCGTCTGTTGCTTAGGTTCTAATTGGATTGTGTTTTTTCTTTTTAACTGTTGAGCTTTGAGACCTCTCTGTATATTCTAGATACGCATCCAAACATTCCGGATAGGCCTCTGTCGGATGTTTCTCCCGGTCTGTAGCTTCTTTTCATCCCCATTCACATGGTCTTTTGCAAAGCAAAGTTTTCAATTCCGCTGAAGCCAGTTGGCCACTTTTTCCTTTATGGATTGTGGTTTTGGCCTCAAGTCTAAGGTGGGGTTTGAACTCAGGCCGTTTGGGTGTGGAGTCACCCTCTTAACCACAACACTCCAGATCCAGTTGGGCCCTCCTTGGACTCTTCCCTCCTCCGGCCCCTTCCCTTCCTTCCCGCTGCAGAGAATGCCATCCTCTGGAAGCCAGTGTGCATCCTTCCTGTCTTAATTTCTATTCTTTTAGAGGCAGTTTCTTGAAAATATTTATTGAGCACCTACTATGTGCACCAGGCACCATGTGAGGATATGGCAGTGGATGAGACAAAATCTGCCCTCATGGGGCTTACAGGCTAATGTGGTGGCCTGATGCATCAAATAACCCGGTAAATATGTCATTACGCTCTGCTAGGGTTAGGAGGAGAGGTCTAGAGTGCAAGGAGGTGGACGGGGGAGACCTCCTTGAGGATGGTGGCATGTGAACCGAGACCTGAAGGATGAGAAGGGGTGAGTAGAGGAGAGGAAGAGTATTCTACGTAGAAGGAGCAGCATGTGCAAAGGCCCTGAGGCAGGAGATATGGCCCCCTCCTAGAAGAGAACAAAGTTCTGTAGGTTGGCGTGCAGAATTCTAGGATGATGGGGTGGGTCAGGACTGGATAGGGCCAAGGAGGGACCAGACCTGTGCCACCAGTGAGAGATGAGGGAACTGAGGCCCAGGGCAGTTAAGTGACTCCTTTGAGGACACGGGGCTGAGAAGTCTGTTTGTACAGAGAAATCAACCCATCCCTGCCCTGGAGCTGCTCATGGCCTAGAGGAGAGAAGGCCCCGACACAAACAGCTTGTCTTTAGAAGGCTGGAGCTCCGGCTTTCACTCTGTGGTCAGCCAGTCAGCCCCAGGCTTTGGCATTCCTCTCTGTGAAGTGGGGCGTTGCTCCCAAGTCCTCTTGGGGCCCCTCTGCCATGCTGCTGAGGCAGAGGCCCCAGCCTCCCACCTGTCTCCATCCGCACCTCCTGGGGGATGGTCTGGGTGGGGCTGCTGAGTGGCAGCAGGACACAGCTTCTCTGCTGGCCTTGCCCTTGGCCACAAACCACGAGCTCTGGAGCCATCCACTCTGCCCACCCCCACCCCCGCGGCTCATGCTTCAGTGGCTGCCCCTTCCTGCTTCTCCATTCCAAGGTGAGGAGGGGCACTTTGGGGAGAAGGACCAAGGAAGGAGGAAGGGGCCTGGGGACTGACAGACGGCCTCGGGGGAGGCCGGGCCTGACCCCTGCTTCCTCGGCAGCCCGCCCTTGGGGAAGTTTGGAACTCCCGCCCACCCCTCCCACCGCTGCCTCCTGTCCCACGTGGCTGCCTGCCCGGAATCTGCCCAGTGATCACAAACGGGGCTTTGTGTTCCCGAGACAAAGAACACTCTCCTCACCCCAACCTGGGCCATGGCTTGTCCGCCTTGCCCCGATCTTGGCCTCAGGAGGGACAGAGCCACTTCCCAGGAGGCGAAACTGAAGTCTAGAGACGGACAGGTCTGTGGAGCCAGAGGAGGGGTCTGCCTCCCGGTTTGGGGGCGAGGTGTATTGGGGAGGTGGTCAGCTGGCAAGGTTAAGTTGCCGCCCTAGGCACCGTGGGGACAAAGGAAGTAAAAAATATGACGACTCTGATCCCAAGGAGAGAGGCCAGCCCCCCAGCCCTGGAGGGGACTGAATTCCCTCTAACCTGCAAGTGCATTTCGAGTCTTTCCGCTCCAAACAGTGTGGAGGCATGGCGTGAACCCGACATCGTCCCTGACATTTAGGAGATAAGATGGGCATGTAAATCACCACGAAACAAGAGAACCAGAGAGCAAGGTCAGGGAGCGGTGCCAACGCGGGGCGGAGGGGGCGTGTCGGTCCTCGCTGCCTCCCCAACCGCTTCCCAGGGCTTCCCGGAGGCCGTGAAGGGAGCCAGGGATGGTGCGCGCAGAAAACAGAGCAGCAGAATTATTTTCTGATTATAAAGAAGCACACGCCAGTATGTGGGAGAAAGCCCTCTGCCTCAGCTCTGCCCCGTGCCTGCTTTATCGTCTCCTTAGCACTTCCTACTTCTAGAATATTCTGTAGCCGCATGTTACTCTGCTCCGCGTCTCACTGTACTGACAGCCCCATGGGAGCAGGTCTGGGCTGTCTTATACCTCACAGCATCCCCACTGCCTAGTACATAGCAGGCGCTCAAGACATATCTGTTGAATAAAAGGAATATTATATATATGCATATAATATTTTATAGCATCAGGATCATGCTGTATAGATGGTCGTATATACTGTGTTTTTCCCACTCCTTATGTTTTCCTTTTTATCGTTTTGCCTGTCATTCTATAGTCTTTGAGGACATCCTTTTGAACAGCTGTATAGTATTCCATTCCATTGACATTACATTGTCTGTACTTAATTTCACCCCTCTTTATTCACCTTTATTCAATCATATCGGTAGGAATTAAACACAAAATAAGTAGAGAAAGGAAATTAAAGACCTTCCTGATGGAAGGAACTGGCAAGGCTAAGGCAGTGTGGGTGAGGGGAATCTGAGTAAAGTCTTAAGGGTGTGAATTCAGGAGTGTGTCCAGGGGGCTGTGTGGCCAGGGGATCCTGTGTCCAGTGGTGTGTTGTTAAACCGACTCTTCAAAAAAAACAGCAACCTTAGTGTTTGCCAATTTCCATGGTGTAAATTCTCCTACCGCTATCAATTCCGAGTTCCCAGTGTGGCACCGCGGCACACGGAGTTGGAAGGGCACGGGCACGGCGGTCCTCATGAGCCGGGAGGCGCGGCTTCAGCACACGCCTGCTGGTGCCCAGGCCTGATCCCTCCCCCGGATGAGGAGGCCTCCCCACCCTGTGTCTGTGGGCTTTCCCAGCGCCCCAGGCCCAGCGTCTCAGATGAAGTGAGGACTCAGCCTGTCCTGGGCAGTGCGGCCCATCAGGACACAGGAATCTGATCTTGGGATCTCCCTATCAGATTTCTCAGCTGGGATGCACACTCTCGAATTCCCCCAGCTCAGTGACCGGGGCCACACTGGCCACTGAAGTGTGGCCGCTCCATCCATCCCCGGAATTCAGGGCTGGGCCTGGCTCTCCCCCCAGCCACGTCCTCAGGACCCAGCTTCAGAGCAAAGCCACCAAGTGAGGCTCCATGTCAGGCACAGCAGTGGGTTCAGGATGTCCCGCGATGGCCATGACACTTATTGAGCACTTGCTGTATGCCAGGCTGTGCTAAACGTCTGACGCTTATTCCATCCCGTCCTCACACTCTGCCTGAGATGGGCCTTATTCCCATCCCCAAGTCACAGACGAAGAAACCGAGGCACCAAGAGGGTATAAGTCACTTGCCCGAGAACACCCAGCTCGTAAGTGTAGGTGCCAGGATTCAACCCCAGGCTGGCTGGATGCTGGAACCTCTGCTCTTCAACCCTGAGCTCAGCATCTCCTCCCACTTACGGCTTTATGAAGCACCTGCTGTGTGCACCCCGTGGGTGCCGGACTGCAGGACGTTGGCAAGAAGACGATCGTGGGTTTGTCTTTAAGAAGCTTAGAGGAAGGGGAGGGGGAGGGGGCTAACTATTTCTTGAGCACCTACTGTGTACCAGGAGTGATGCAAGGGGTTACACTGCCCGCTGGATTAACTCTCATCACAACCCCTGAGAAAGGTGAGGCCCTTTCCACACGACAGCCCCAGCCTGGTGCCCCTGAGCCTGCCGTCCCCTCTCCCGGCTGGGTGGCCTCCAGCAGATCACGCTCCTTCTCCGGGCCACCTTTCCCCCTGGGTCCTGTGACAGGGGGTTCCCTCAGAGATCTCAAACCCTCTGCTAGTTTCGGGTCAGAGCTTCTCAGAACAACAGGAAGTGGGCAGGCCATTCAGAAAGTCTGGGGACTGTGGTCACAGCTCCAGACGAATTGCAGGGTCGGACGCAGGATATTGGACAGGTGACAGAGCTGGCTCCCTGGAGGCCTGGGTGGCACAGCCTTTGTAATCCCCTGGGGGCCTGGGGAGGGGCGTCTGGGAAGTGACTTCCTGCTCAGCTCCGGAAGACGGGCCGAGGGGGCTGGGTGGCAGTTTGGCTGGCATCCCAGGTGGCCCCAGGACTAGACCCCCCATAGATTCCATCAGGGGTCTCCGGGGCTAGACAGCCTATCTGGGGTCTCTGCAGGATCTCAGAAGAAAAAGTGTCCGCCAAAAGCTGCCACGCAGGTGGAGGGGAGTGGCAGGGCCGCTGTGTTGAAGTAGCAGTCACTCAGCAAGGGCCACTCTCCCCTGGCGAGGATCGGGGGTGACTGATAAAGATGAGGGGGCTCTAAATAGTCCCTTGGGGCTGCCACTGTTCTGGTCCCACCCTGGATCAGCCCTCATCCCCCCGGATGCTGAAGGATGTTGCAGTACTTCTAAACCTGCGGCCAGCCCCGCTAGACCCATTTCCCAGGTGGGGTAACTGAGGCCCAGTCTTTGGAAGTTGGGGGACTCCCTGGCTGGGGTGCCAGGTAGGAAGTCGAGGAGAGACACTGGGAGGCAGTCCACGGGGCCACTCATGTGGCTGGGCAGGGCCCTCCCGTCCCACAGGTTTGGGTGGCGGCTCCCGCCAATAGGGGCCTTCCTATCAGTGCCCAGCCCTGGGTTGACTGAGTGAGTCAGGCTCAGCACCAGCCCTTGTAAGGACTCAGGCAGGTAAACAACAAACCCACGGAGAGAAATAGTGTGCGCGTCAGTATCTGCCCTGGGACTGGCCTCCTGGCCACATTATCTCATTTAAAACGTGAAAAATGTAGGAACCTAGAGCCACAGGAGCAGAGAAAAGGGGAGAAAACCTCTGCCTGGGGTGGGAGGGCATCCTGGAAGACGTCCCAGGAGAGGTGCCATTTGAGCTATACCTTGGAGGACAATAATATTTATATCAGATACTTTCTGATAGCTTCTGATGTGCCTGTCCCTGTTCTGAGACCTGGGTTTGCCTCCTTCATAGCTGCTCTATCTCACCTAATTCTCTTGAAACCCTGTTATTGAGATACCATGCTATTCCCATTGAACACGTGAGAAAACCAAACCAAGGCACAGAGAGGTTAAGTAACTCGCCCAAGACCACACAGCTACCAAGTGGCAGGTCAGGATCCAAATCCAAGAAGGCGAACCAATTACTGCCTGTGAGACCTTCTGCAAGCCATTTAGCCCTCTGAACCTCAGGGTCTCTATCCGTGAAATGGGGGTAACAGTACAACAGTACGTAGTGCATAGAGATATTTGAGAACGAAGATGAGATAATGCTTGTTACACACCTAGAACAGTGCCCGGCATTAGTAAGTGTGCAAACAAGTCTAGGTGACTTTTATCATCGCTGTGGTGCTGTTATCCGCCAGCCTGCCCCTCCCCCTCCGGCCGCGGCTCCCTCCCCCGCAGTGCCAGCCCGTGACGTGGGAGCTGCCGCTCGCACGGTCTGAGTTTCATCGGAAACGAAAAGAGATGGGGGGATATTCGAGGCCCTTCCCTTGACTCTGAACGGACCCCCAAGAATGTGCGACCTTCACTCTAGCGACCCCTCCCGCGGGCCGCGGATACCGCTCCCGGACAGGGCATGGAGGTCGGACGGAGGAGGCGGCGCCGGAGGGGAGGCAGGGGAGGCCGCGGAGGTGTGGACGTGTTGGAAGGAGCGCAAGCAGGGGACAGACTGTGTCTTCCGAGCCCAGTGCCAGCTCACCAGGAGCCAGCGGCCACGCCCATGATGGCCGTGCCGCTCCCCACCTGGCAGTCCCGGCAGCCGCGCCCGGGTCTCCGCGGCCGGTGCGCTCTGGCGCGTTTGGCTGGGGTGCCGGCAGAGGGCGCGCGAGGGGACGCGGGGACGGGCGGGGGACCCCGCGGGAGGCGGGATTGGGGGGAGGGCGCTGGGCCGCCCCCTCCCGCCCCCTGCCCGCGCACCAGGAGCTCCAGACCGGGAGGCAAGAGCTGGCGGTGTCCCCTGCGCGCTCCGCCTGCTCGGCGCGCCGCTCCTACCTGTGGAGTCCGGGGGGCGCCCCCTCCCCGACGCCTCTCCTTTCTCCTCCTTCGGAAGCCTCCCGCCCAGCTGCACGCGTCTCGGACAGGCGGCGCTGGGACCCCGGGACAGGGCGCCAGTCTGGCAGCTGGTGACATGTAGACGTCCTCTCCGCGGTCCAGCCTCGGAACCTGGGCGCCCTCCTGCCCGGAAAGTTTGAGGCTGGGCGCCATGGCCAAGAGCAGCTCCCTGAACGTCCGCGTGGTGGAGGGCCGGGCGCTGCCCGCCAAGGACGTGTGAGTACCCCCGGGGCGCGGCGGGGGTGAGGGACGCACGGCACATGGGATGGGGCGGGGGTCACCCATTCCGAATGCTAGGGAGGGTCGGTGAAGTGGGTGTGGGGTTCTCGTCTCAGACCCAGTATTGGGACAGAGCTGCCTTCCCGGGGCGAGAGGCCCCATGCCGGTGGCTGTCCTGGTGGGAGGGGGCGCCCAGACTTAGCAGATGCCCCGCCCCCAGGAAGGGGGGTGTCTTTGTTCTGGGATGCACTAGAGGGGTCTTCCAGGGCTGAAGAGGGGGTTGGAGAGTCAGATTCCGTCCCAGCTGGGGAAGGGATTGGCTGGGGGGTGGGGGGGGGGGGGGAGTGTCTCTTCCTTCATCCAGGCAGGTGTTGGAAGTGGGATTTCTCCAGGTTTGGGTGGGTTCCTATCAAGAGAACCCTGGGGAGGAGCGCTGGAGGGCGCAGGACCCGGGTGGCCCCAGCATTCCTCCGGGCACATCTAATGTTTAGGTTTGCAGAGTGTCACCAGGTGGCCCACCAGCCAGGCCCCGGGGGAAACGGGTCCTCTTGATCCAGAGCTCTGAGCCCCTCAGTCTGGGAGCTCCCAGCCCAGTGTGGGCCTTCCTTGCATGCTAAGCCACCGGAGCGCCCTGCAGCCCCCTCGGTGGCCAGGTGTGATGGGGCTCGAGGACCCTCGGGCTCCCCTGGTGCTAGTAGTCCTTGGCTGTGCCTCCCCAGGGCTGAGTCAGCAGCTGCCAAATCAGCAGAATGGCGGGAGGGGTCCCCCTCCTGTTTGGCCTGGAGCCCAGAAGGAGCTCTGAGGGTGTCAGCACCCGGGGCGGCTGCGGGATCCTTGGCAGGTCACTGGCTGTGTGACCTTGAACCTGGTCCTCTCTGGGTCTCGATTTCCCATCTGGGCGCTGGGAGCTCTGGACAGGAGTCTCCAAGTGCCCTGCGGCCGAGAGGGTGGAGCACCTGTTGGGGTTTCCCCCGCGGCCAAGGTGAGCCGGAAACTGGATTCTGGCCTTTGCGCAGGTCGAGGTTGGGGCTTAGCTGTACCCTAGCTGCCCGGGCCGTGGACCCCCAGTGGGAGCATCCTGCCAGTGACTTCATGAACCGCCCCCCTCCCCACATGCAGCTGTGCCATGGCAGTGGGGGGGGGGGGGGCGGTTTGCTTAGAGCAGTTTTCCCCGCCCCCCCATCCTCATCAGCTACCCCAAATAAACACGCACCTGACACGAAAAACAGAGAGCCTGCGGTGCGAATGCAGCATCTGGACGAGCCCCTGCCTCCGTCTCTGAGATGCCCTCTCAGAGCCCCTGAGCATTCGAGATTCTGGAACCATCGGGGCAAGGAGGCCAGGAGTGGAGGCCTGGCAGCTGCTAGAGGGCTGAGGGGACCCTTCCAGAGCCCGGGCTCCATCCCGCTGTGCTCTGGCCGCTCCATTAGTCCTGGGTGAGGGCCACGAGGGGGTGGCAGGTGTTGTCCCTGGACCCGGTTCTCTGGGCTCCTTCTGCCTCTGCTGAGGAATGGGTCGAGTCGTGCCTGGTTCCCGCGTCTCTTGACCCCTCTTCCCCCAGGTTCCCAGGGCAAGGTGAGCTCTGGGGTGGGTTCACCCTGGAGCAAGGGTAGGGAGGAGTCACTAAGCCCTAGTTGGGGATCCAGCCACCCTGCCTGTTTCCCTCACTGTTCGCCCTTCTTTAGAGGGGCTCTCCCCAGAGGATGCTGCGATCTCCGTGCCCATGGGGGCTCTTACATGGGGTGTTTTCTCCCTCTCTTCTCCCGAGGGAAAGGGCCTGGATTCTTCCCGAAGCCTCACCAGATTTGAGGGGGGTCCGACCCGGCTCTGGAGGAGGCCTCAGTTGGTACTCGTAGAGTTATTACTGTCATTAATAATAGCAGCTGTAAGCTCCAGGGCTTACTATGGGCCAGGTCCTGTGCTTAACACTTCCTATGGTCCCAGCCCAGAGAGGCAAAGTCGCTTGCCCAGGGTCACACAGCTGGGATTTGAACCCTGACTGTTCCCATGCACAAACCAGACTGGGCAGGCAGTGGCCAAGGGGCCTCTTTTCCCACGCCTGAGGTGGGGCAGGGGCCGTGGGAGAGGCCAAGGGTCCGGAGAGATGGAGGGTCTGGAGGGGGTGGCCCCCCGGCTGCCGTTGCCCCTACCTGATAGGAGCCTGATAAGGCCTCGTGCGTCAGAGCCCTGGAGCCGACGTGGGAGCTTGGCTCCCACAAGGAGCCGGAGTCAGGATGGCTCCACGGGAGGGGGCGTGTCTCCCAGCCCTTTGCCAGTGGGATCCCAGCCAATCCGGCCCCACATCTGCAGCTGGGGAAACTGAGGAATGAGAGCTTGCCTAAAAGAAGCTTGGGGGTGGAGAACCCAGAGAGGGAAATGAGATATGGGGCTTACCCAGCCACGGGCATCCCGGGGGGTGGAGCCAAATGGGGAAACTGAGGCTCCTGGGGTTCCACAGCCCGGTGGTTTTGGGATAGGTCCAGAAGGGGAAACTGAGGCCTGGGGCCTCATAGATGAGAGTTCAGAGAGGAACTCAGAGACGCAGGACGCCGCCCAGGCTCAGGTGTTCAGGGATGGAGACCGGATGGGGAAATGGAGGCCCTGGAGCACCCGGCAGACGGGCTGAGGGAAGGAGTCCGGAGAGGAAACTGAGGCACACGGGAGCCTGCAGACGAGGCTCAGGCTGGAGCCGACTCCTGGGGCCCATGTGCCTCGTCCCTGGAATCCTGGAGGCATTTGGGGAGCCCTGACAAACTGGACGGAGAGGGGGTGGCAGCGGGAGAGGGCGGAGCCGGGCCTCGAGGGAGGGGGCTGTTGGGGAAGCGATGGTGAGCTGGGTGGAGGCGGTGCTGGTTAAGAGCGTGTATGCTGAGCCCCGTAGACTGGGGTTCCAATCCTGACTCTGCCAGGCGGGGGTGGGGGGGTGCAGGTCCTCCCCCAAGGAGCTCACAAGGGGGCAGGATGAGTTTGGGTGCTCAGAGGGACCGGAGGTCAAGTTTACACGGGATGGTGGAGGTCAGGGACGGCCTCTCTGAGCAGGTGAATTTTGGTCCAAGGTTTGAATGACAGCCATGATGAGATCAGGGACAGAGTGTCTTAGGCAGTTGGAACAGCAAGTGCAAAGGCCCTGAGGGCAGCCTGAGCTTGGTGGAAGGCAAAGGAGGCCTGTGTGGGGGGACTAGGGGAGCAGATGGCACTGGGGGAGGGCCCCTGGCTGACAGCTTGGGATGGACTGGTAACTCTTATTATGAAGAGGGGATTGTGCTGGCTTTGGTTGACTGATGGCTCGTGGCCGCTCAAGGGGATGCAGCCTATCTCTCCTATGGGCTGCATTTTGAGGTCTGGGCCTGCAGTGGGAGAGTCTTCTGAGGGCCGTCCCCACTGAAGGCCGAGCCTCGGGAAGTCCCCTTTCCGGGGAAGCTGGCATTGAAATGACGCTCCAGAGAGGGCAATGCTCACCCCAGACGATGGCATCGAGGCCGCGTGGGGAGGGCTCAGGTGAGCTGGCTTGCATCCCGCCTGGCATTGTCCCCTCTAGTTCCTCCCCTGCCTGAGGAGGTGTGTGCTAATATGATGCCCGATTCATAGGGCAGAGAAACTGAGGCCACCGGGGAGGGGACTGCCAGGATGCTGCAGCCAGCAGGTGGCAGAGCCAGGGATGACTCCCGAGCACGCGCTCTTGAGTGCTCCTTTGGCCTCCTGGCTCGTGCCTCAGTGTTGTGTTTCTGTGGGTGGGAGCCCAGCGAGCCCGCGTGTGGGGGTCCCGGCACGCGGTGGGCGCTGGGCAGCTGTCACGTCTTCCGCTGGCGCTGCGTCTCCGCTGACTTGCTGTGTGACCCGGGGCCGCAGTCCCCCCTCTCTGTATACTGAAGGTGGGTTGGGACCCCCACCGTGGCTGCCTCCCAGACCCCCTCCCTGAAGCCCCTCTTCTGCAGGTCTGGGAGCAGTGACCCTTACTGCATAGTGAAAGTGGACGACGAGGTGGTGGCCAGGTGAGGAGTGCGGAGGCCAGGCCTGGGGTGACGGGAGCAGGGCAGAGGGCGCCTTCTGGACCTGGGAGTCCAGGCATGAGAATTCACATTGAAAGGCTTGCCCCACGGTGGACCTGCGGCCTCACGGTGGGCACCATGTGCCTGGCCTCGGGGCCCCACGGCTGGGGCTGCCAGTTCCTCTCTCCATCCAGCCCACCAACTGGCCGACCCCTGCCCCCTGGACCTGCTGATGTCCCTGCCAGCTCCCTGGGCCTGACTCAGCGGCTGGCAGCCTGTGCCTCCCCCAGTGGCTTCCCCGGGGGCGGGCATCTCACGCTTGGCTGGGCTGGCTGGTTCCGGACCTGCTGGGTGCTGCGGGCATCGGGGTGTGTGTGTATGTGTGCGTGCACCCAGCGGGGCCTGCTTGTGAGTGTGTGTGGGTGATGGAGGGCTGATGTGAACGCCTGTGACCACGTGCGCGTGTCCTGTGGGTGTGCAAGGCGCACAGGCTCACACTGTGTACATGTGTGTGCGTGCCTGTGCACACACACATGAGCTGTGCTGGTCACACATGTGTGGCCCCTGCCTGCTTATTTGGGTAGACAGGCACTGGTGTGAACATGTGTGAGGTGTGAGGTTGTGTGTGTGTCGGGCGGGGGGACATGGGGCTGGGCCGTGCTTGGCTCCCGCCCCCACAGGCCGAGGGACAGCTCTCAGCCCCCGAAGGCCTGAGAGGTGCGGGTGGGCGGGTGGCTGAGGCCTCCGTTCCTATGGAGACGGCAGGATTCAGGATGCTCCTGGCGCCAGTTCTGGTCCAGATGGGCCGGGAGCTGGGGGCGAGGAGCGCGCATGGGGGAGGGTCAGCTCGCAGCACCCAGGCTGACCCCCCCTCCACCGTTCTCTCTGTGCTCATGCTGTCCCATCACTGCCTTCTGTGATACTGCCACTAAACCCGCAGATGGATTTTCTGTGTGTCTCCAGGCTGCTGTCTCCCCGTCTCTGGGCTCTGAGGAGCCTCTCAGCTTAGGGGCTGGGGAACCTGAGGGACTTCCAGCTGGGAAAAGGCCAGGGCATGGGGCAGCGGGTGTTTGGGAAGAAGGGTTCGTCTGATGGTGATGCCCTGGGCTGGGGTAGAGGGCAGAGTGTGTGCACGTGTGTGTGTTGAGGTCTCTGGTTGTGTGTGTCGGGGTTTCTGTGTGTGTATTTGTGTGTATCTCTACGTCTGGGTTCATGTGTGTGGTTTGTGTGTGTGTGTGTGTCCCTGGGTGGGTGTATATCTAGGTTCTGGGTGTCTGCATGTGTGGAGCCCCTTCTCGTGTGTGTGTGTCTGGGTCCCCAGGTGCCTGCCACCTGCGTGGCCCAAGACCCCCCAGCCCTCTGTGCCCCCTTTGGCAGGACAGCAACCGTCTGGCGGAGCTTGAGCCCCTTCTGGGGGGAGGAGTACACCGTGCACCTGCCCCTGGACTTTCACCAGCTGGCCTTCTACGTGCTGGACGAGGATACGGTGGGGTGTGTGTGCTGGGGACCCAGGCCCGGGCGCCGGAAGGGAGGCGGGACGCCTCGGAGCCAAGTACCGGCCCCCCAGCCCTCGCTGCCTGCCCCCTCACTCCACGGGCGGGGCGGGGTCCCTGACTGCACCCTCACCCCGCCGCCTTTCCGCAGGCACGACGACGTCATCGGCAAGGTGTCGCTGAGCAGGGACGCGATTGCCGCTGACCCTCGAGGTGGGTGAGGGGCCCCGGCACCCTGCTGGGCAGAGGGAGGAGGGGACGGCCGTGTCAAGAGGGGGCATTTTCGAGGGCAGAGCGGGCAGCGCGGGGAAGCATGGAGCCTTCAGTGGAAATTATTTCAGCTGTTGTTGTTAATTGAGTTTAATTTTAATTTGGTTCTTTTATTGAGCAGTTCATTCATTTACATAGTTCAGTATCCAAGATTGCAGTGAAACTGTCCCTCTCACCCCGGTGACCCCATTCTCGTCCCAGTGTTGTCCGTTTCTTCTATGTCCTTCTGGAGGTGTTTCAAACATAGGCAAGCAAGCAACAATAGTAATAGCAGCAAGCACTTATATAGTGCCTACCGTATACCGAGCACTTTCTGAATGCTTTCCATGTATCCACTCACTTGACGACGGTAACAACCCTATGAGGCAGGTGCTCTGCTTGTCCCCGCTCCACAGGGGAACAGGATGAGGCACGGGGGCCCCAGTGAGTCGCCCAAGATCTCAGAGTCATTGAGCGGGCCGACCAGGATCTGAACCAAGGCCGTCCAGCTCCAGAGTCTGTGCTTGCCACTCTGCACGGTGTGTGCTCTGTTCTCCGCTTCCAGGAATGAGAGCCTGTTACAGTCACTGCTCTGTGCCTCGTCTTCGCCTCGCCATGGGTCTCGGGGATCTTTCTATATTGGTGCCCCAGAGCCTCCCCATCCTTTGATCTCTGTGTGAGTTCACGGCCCTCCGTTGTGTGGATGTACCGTCATTTATTTGCCCAGGCCTCTACTGATGGGCACGTGGGTTGTTTGCAATCTTTTCCTAGTTCAAACAATGCTGCAGTGAATAGCCTTGTACAAACGTGGTTTCACACCTGTGCAAGTTGCATCAATCAGAACTGGTCAATTCCCAGAGGTGGAACTCACGGCTGATAGATATTGCTAGATCACCCTCCATGGAGGAGGTCACAATTTACACACCCTGTACCCTTGTCAACAATTACCAAACTTTTTGATCTTGTATCTGAGAGGTAAAAATGGCCTTTCAGCATAGGTTATTGTGCGTTTCTCTATGAGTGAAGTTGAAAACCTTTTTATATATTTAAGAGTCACTTCATTTCATTTGTTGTCTATTGTCTATTCATATTCTATGTGCATCCCTCCCCACCCCCCGCACTGGGTTGTTTGCCTTTTATTATTGATTTGTAGGCACTCTTTACATATTAGGAAAATTAGTTCTTTGTCATATTAGCTGCAAATATTTTTTCTCCCTTTGTGGCTTATGTTTTGACTCTGCTTACAGTTTTTCCATGTATAAAATTTATTTCTTTTTCTGTAGTCAACTCCATCTTTTTTTTTTGGCTCTTGATTTTCTCTGACACCTAAAAAGGCCTTCCCAACCCTAAGATTAAGAAATTTTTTTTACATGATTTCTTCTAGCAACAATTTGTTTCCTGTTTTTACATTTAAGTGTTTCATCTATTGGGAATTTATCCAGAGACAAGGTACAGGGTATTACTTTTTGTCTGGGTGAGTACTAATTGTCTCAACACCATTTATTGAACAATGTATTTTTTCATCAGTGGCAGTTAGTTGAAATCCTACTGTGTGCTAATCAGCACAATCATTGCTCCTATTTAGTGAGGGCTCCCTATGTGCCAGGCAGGGTGCTAAGCACTTTCTGTTTAGTCCTGACAACACCAAGTGAAGTGTGCGCTAGAGTGACTTTGAATTTGTGGCTGATGGGTGGCGAGGCTGCGAGAGGCGAGGTGACTTGCCCCTCCCGGAAGTTGTAGAGGTGGGACTCGAGCCCAGGCTGCGCCCGCCTCCAACGTCTGTGTCCCTAACCTGTGCCCTGGGCTGTACCCAGTGTGCCCCAAACATCCCCAAGGGAGTGGAATTAAATGAATGGAGGATGAGGCCCAGCTTCAGGGAGCTTGTGGGCCAGATAGAAAAACAAAACACATTCACACAGAACAGGGGGGAAGGGAAAATGAAACTGTCACGAGTCTGCACGTGGGCGCTTTTTATTTTTTGAACAGGACAGAAACGTGGGAGTGGAGGTATATGGAGCATCACTGGCCTGACAATGGAGGAGGGGGCAGTGAGGGCTAGCGTGGTCGGGGGAGGCTTCCTGGAGGAAGGGGCATGAGTGGGTCCTTAAAGGGGCTATCGCAAAGATGCTAAGCTGTCTCTCCAGGGTTTCTCTTCTAGGACCAGGCACAGGCCAGGCCACATGGGGCACTTGGGCAGGGTGGGTGGAGAGGCTCCAGGTGCCAGGCCAGAGGCTGGACTTTCTTCTGGAGGCACTGGGGAGCCATTGATGGTCCTGGAGCAAAACAGTGCAGAGACTGGAGCCCTATTATGGGAGGCTGGAGTGACGGGAGGGAGTAGATCCCTGAGTGGCTTTGTGGATATTGGATCACAGGGGACAAAAGTAGATGTGGGCGATCAAGTAGGAGTCTGCGGCGATGATTAAGTGAGAGGAAGCTGGTGGCCTCCTGCACTTGGGGGGAGCAGGCGACAGGGAGAGATGAGATAGAACTTACACTCTCAGCGGCAGGGGGACCAGATCCTCAGAAGGGCCTCCCGCCACCTCACGGCGAGACCCTGACTTAGGCGGGATTCCTAGTGCGTTGTTGGGGTTGCCGTGAGGAAGGAGAAACCCACAGTCTCCCCTCCGTCCCGATCATGGGCTGAAACCTAGCAGGGAGTGGGGCCCAGCAAGAGAGGAAGCAAGGGTGGCCCTGACAGTGGAGGTCAGCGTCAAATCCACAGTCGACAAAGAGACCCATCTCGGGCGAGGGGCGAGGCTGGTGTTACTGACCCCAGAAGTCCCCGTTAGACTGAGACCCCCCAGGACGAGCGAGCACCATCCTCTCCGGGGACAAGCATCCTCATGTTCAGTTTCCCGCAGAGGGAGCTCAACAGACATGAATTCACAATCAAAAATCACCCCACACCAGGAAGTGGGCCACTGGGAGCAGGGGCCAGCGGGAATGATAACCATCAAACTTAGACCCACGAAGACTTTAGATTTTGTAATTATGATGTACAGAATTTAAAAGCAATTAAATAGGGGCCAGCCAAGTGGCTCAGCAGCTAAGTTCACACACTCCACTTCGGCAGCCCAGGGTTCGCTGGTTTGGATCCCGGGTGCAGACATGGCACTGCTTGGCACGCCATGCTGTGGTAGGCATCCCACATATAAAGTAGAGGAAGATGGGCACGGATGTTAGCTCAGGGCCAGTCTTCCTCAGCAAAAAGAGGAGGATTGGCAGCAGATGTTAGCTCAGGGCTAATCTTCCTCAGGAAAAAAAAATTAAATAAATAAAAAGTATAACCACCAGAAAGGGCCAGCAATAACCACAATAAATTAAAGCAATACCTTAAAAAAGTAAACAGACTTGAAAAAGAACCAAAGCAAACTTTTAGAGATAAAAGGCACAATTATTGCGATTGAAAACTACGTGACTGAGTCCCACAGCGGATCCCTCAGAGCTGACGTGCGAGTTAGTGAACTGGAAGAGAGCCGAAGAAATTATTTAGACTTTAGCCCAGACAAACAAGAAGGAAATTAAAAAAGAGAAGTTCAAAGACATAGAAAATAATCCAGAAGGTCTAACGCCCATTTAGTTGGAGTCCTAGGAGAGAATAGAAAAAATTAGGGAGAGGAAATAATAATATAAAAATTGAGGAGAGGAAATGATTAAAAAAAATTGATGACCTGGAATTTTCCAGAACTCAAGGGAGGATATGGTTCCATAAATAGAGGAAGCACAACCTGTACGAAGGAGGGTAAACTGACATCCTTACCTAGACACATTGCAGTGAAGCTGCCAAACGTCAAAGCCGTCGTCCTTACGATGAGGGAGAAAAGACAGACCATTTACACAAGGTCAATTATTAGGCTGAATGACTTTCCAATAATTACAAAGTGTTGAGGGAAATGAAAGAAAGGCAGAGATTGGGGTCGACCTCACTGACTCGGGCAGGGAGAATGGCCCGGAAGAAGGCTCAGAGATAGGAACGCCCACAATTTTGGGGGGTGGGGAGAGTATGTCACGACTAACAGATGGAGGGCTTTCTGTGCCAGCGTGAAGAGCGTGGCGATGCTTGGTTAAGGGCAGTGGCCCCAGAGCTGTCTGCCTGCCTTTAACTCCTAGCTCTGCCGTTCCCAGTGGGGCCGTGGGCAAAGGGCTCCCCCCTGTGCCTCACGTTCCTTATCTGGAAGGGGGGTAATCACGGTACCTCCACCGGAAGGCTCCCAGGAAGGCCAGGACTTAACACGTTTTTCATGTTAATTCAGCTTTTAGGTTAACACGATGCCTTGCACACAGTAGGTGCTTAATAAATGTTGGCGCCTCTGCCCTCCAGGAATCGATAGCTGGATCAACCTGAGCCGCGTGGACCCAGATGCAGAGGTACAGGGTGAGATCTGCCTGGCCGTGCAGATGCTGGAGGATGCACTGGGCCGTTGTCTTCGCTGTCATGTGCTCCAGGCCAGGTATGGTCCTGATGTGGGCTGGGGTGGGGGGTGCTCGGAGAATGAGCGGGAATCCACTGGGTAACCCCAGATGCCTTGGCCTGTGAGATCACCTCACTCCTGGGACACCCCTGGGCTCAAACAGGATCCCTTGTAGGCAAACAGTCCAAGCTACCAGATTGCAGGTTTCTGGGGTTAAAGCACCAGCGAAATCCTTGTTGGGTCCCCAGTGACCGGCAAACAAAGGCCAGACACTCAGGATGGCCAGACACATGAGTGTGGAGGTGTATTAATCAAATTGTGAGCAATAGATACCCAATTCATACTGGCTTGAGCAGATTGGCTCATATGAATGACATGTAGCTTCAGGCATGGCTGGATCCAGGTGCTCAAACAGTGACATCAGAAATCTGTAGATACAGATTCCTCGGCTGTCTTTTGTGTTAGCTTCATTCTCAGGGAATCTCCCCCCAGGTGGGGGCAAAGATGACCCCAGCAGCCCCAGGCTGGCATCTTACCACCTTGGCTGCTCCAACTGAAAAAGAACTTCCGTCTCTCACCATTTCCAACCAATGTCCTGGGGCTAATTCTTATTGGCTCACTTTGGGGCATATGCCCGTCTCTGAACCAATGACACTGACTCTCGTTGGTCAGGCCTGAGTTGTAAGCCCATTCCTGGAGTGGAGGGAGGGATCAGCCGCCTAAGCCCTGTGGGCTGGCAGTGAGGGAAGGTGGGTCCTGCCCCCAGGAAACACCAGAAGGAAGGCAGAGGCAGGACCAGTGAAACCCACAGATGACCCTCCCGGGGCACCAGCGCATGGGACACCCATCTTTCCTCCTGCCTGTTTATCACTCTCTGCTCCCCTTCCCTCTTCCTCAGCGCCCCATCCTTCTGCTTCCTTAAATACTTCCACCCTCCTTCCCTCTCATCTCCCCTCTTGTCTTTCTGCCTTATCTTCACACCTTACACCTCCAGCCTTCACTTTTAGGCCAATCTTCGCCCAGGTAGGAGAGGATCTCTATTTCTAGTCTGCTGTGTGACTTTAAGGCCCTTTCTTGCCCTCTCTGTGCCTCTCCCACACCGCCAGATTTCTTCCCCCAGCTGGGGCTCCCTGGAGTCTGGATGGAGTACGCAGGGGTAGAGGACAGGCAAAAGGACTCAGCCTGGGGCAGGGGCTCCTCGTCTGCTTTGTGCCCATGGCCTCCTCCCCAGCCACAAGGTTGTGCAGGATCCTTGCAAGCAGGAGAGGGACCGATCGCTGTCGCTTAGCAACTGGGCTGGCTCCTAGGAAACCAGAGAAGGCTTTGGATGCTGAGCAGGGGTGGGAGATGAGCAGCAGGAAGCAGCAGGCAGCCCCTGGTGGGGGGAGATGTCCCTGGATTTGGGGGACCTCAGGAAGGATGGGGGAGGCTGACTGAGGTGAGACTTTTGGGTTGTCATGGCAACCAGAGGTAGGGGGTCTCTGCCTCGTGCCTTTTCTTGGGTCCCAGGCAGGGTGTGGGCATGAGTGTTTGTTGAATGAATGAATGAGCTGAGCAGTCACCACACTTCATCTCATTTAACCCTTGGCCCTGAGAGATTGGTCTGTTCTTACTCCCATTTGCCAGATGAGGAAACTGAGGCTCCCAGTGTCGCCCGGCCAGTGAATGGCAGAGCCAGGCTTTGAACCCTGGCACCTTGTCCTTTGGCCTGTCCTCCCATCCAGGGGCTCCAGGGAAACTGAGGCTCCCTTCCCCTCCCCTGTGCACCTGCTGGGCTTCGTGAGGCAGGACTCGACCTGTCTGTGCCTCGGTTTCCTCATCTACTGGTGCCTCCTCGTAGGGTCGCGTTAGTCCACAGGCAGGTACCGGGGTTGGACGGGCACGGCGGGAGCGCTCCTCGCTCGGTCCCTCCAATGGAGCGGTTCGTTGTCATGGAAACCAGTGGCATCTGAATGGTCCAACCTGAACCCCTTTCCCAGGGTCCAGCTGGGGTCTTGGTGCTCGGGGGTCCTGTGTCGCCCCCACTCCTTTCTTCATCTGTCCCCAGGGACCTGGCCCCCCGAGACATCTCGGGCACGTCTGACCCCTTCGCGCGCGTGTTTTGGGGCAGCCAGAGCGTGGAGACGTCGGTGAGTGTGGGGTGGAGCCGGGGAGGCTGGGGGCCGGTGGTGGGTGCTCCCCCCTCACCCCCTCCTTCCCCAGACCATCAAGAAGACCCGCTTCCCACGCTGGGACGAGGTGCTGGAGCTGCGGGCGGCACTGGGTGCCCCCTCCCCGCTGCGAGTGGAGCTCTGGGACTGGGACATGGTGGGCAAGAACGACTTCCTGGGCATGGTGAGCGCCCCCCTCCAACACCCGCTGTGGCTCCCCATTGCCACTGAGGGGGAAGGAGGAGGGAGACGGGCTGGGCGTCCTGGGCCCCGGAGGGCAGATGTGAAGGCGGCCTGGGTGATGGAGTCGCATCGCTCCTGGTACAGGTGGGGAAACTGAGGCTCTCAAAAGTGCAGGAACCTGCCCGAGGTCACAGGGCGGGCCCGGAGTCTTCTTCCGGATGAGAGTACCCAGGATGCCGTGTGCTGGCCCTGGGCTGAGCGCTTCTCCCACATAACCTCATTTACATAACCCTCGTGGCCACCCCTGAGGCTGGGACTGTCGTCATCCCCTTTTTACACGTGGGGAAACAGGTCCAGAGTGGTGAAGTAACTTTCCCATGGTCACATGACAAAGAAACGGCAGAGCCAGGATTTGAGTTCAGGTCTCTCTGACTCCAGAATCCAAACCCTTAACTCCTGCTCCTGGAAACGCCACGCTCCGCTGGGTTCTCCTAGAACCTCAGTTTCCCCGTCTGTGCAATGGGTGTGACTGCTCCTGCCTCTCAGGAGTGATGGACGGAGACTCAGGGCTGACAGTTTTCCAAAGGCGGGAAGAGGAGAGCAGACGGTGAGGGGGGGAGGCTCGGTCACGCGCTGCTGGTGCGAATGTAAAATGGTGCGGCCGCTTCGGAAAACAGCCCGGCCGGTCCTCAAATGGTTAAAGATGGGGTTACCGCCGGACCCAGCAATTCCGCTCGTAGGCGTGTGCCCGGGAGAGATGAGAACATACGGACACGACAGAACTTGACCCTGAATGTGCACAGCAGTGTTTTCACAATGGTCCAAAGTGGAAAGTCCGCACACCTCCATCGAGGGATGAATGCACAGACAGGACGTGGTCCACCCTACAGTGGAATAGGATTCAGCCATAAAAAGCAGTGAAGGGCTGACACATCCTGTGACACGGATGAACCTTGAAAACATGACGCTAAGTGAAAGAAGCCAGACACAGAAGAATCTGTGTGATTGTACGATTCTGTTTATATGAAATGTCCTGAATTGGCAAATCCAGAGAGACAGAAAGTGGAGTAGTGGTTGCCAGGGGCTGGGGGTTGGGGTGAGAGATGGGGAGCAGCTGCTAATGGGTACAGGCTTTGGGGGGCTGACAGAAAATGCTCTGAAATCAGTGGTGATGGTTGCACAACTCAGAGAATAGGCTAAAAACCGTTGAATGATTTACTTTAAATTGGTGAACTGAATGGGAGACAACTTCTGTCTCTCTAAAGTTATTTCAGAAGGGAGGGGACGGGGCTCAGGTTCTTCTGGACTGTCCGTAAGCCTTTTGCTAGATGCAATTTGTGTCCCTAAACAGAGCTGAAGATATACTCAGTCCAGACATGCTGTCTCTAGCAGCTGTGTAACCTTGGGCGCATCACTCCACCTCTCTGAGCCTCAGTTTCCGCAACTGTAAATTAAGTGTGCTCTGGAGGCCCTCAGTGCCCTGGCAGGGGGAGGGTGTGTCGCTGCTGTCGTGTGGATGGGACACGGTGGGGGCAGGAGGTGGCGCCTGGAAGGCTATGGCAGGCTATGGCTCCTTGCGTGGGCAGGCTGAGCTCTCCTTCCAGGGCCGGTGGCCTGGCCCCGGCAGGGCAGGGCTCGGCTGAGGGTCCGTGTGTCCCCCCACAGGTGGAGTTCCCCCCTCAGGTCCTGCAGCAGAAGCCCCCCAATGGCTGGTTCCGCCTCCGGCCCTTTCCCAGAGCCGAGGAGGATTCTGGGTAAATGTGGGCGCGGAGGGAGGAGGCCAGGCTGGAAGCACACTGGGTGCCATCTTCAGCTTGGGGGCAGGTCGTCATGGTGCCCACGTCAGCCACAAGCTGTCACCGTGTCCCTGCCCTCATTCATCTCACAAATGTTTGTCAAATGGCCCACGGTGTGTGTTTACATGTGTCCAAGTGGTTCGCCCGATCCCCTCCACCTGTGAGCATGTCAGTTCACACTTGTGGGTGTGTGGTCAGAGCCTTGGGTCCTTCCACACCTGCCCACACCTGCCCACACCTGTCTGCACTGTCCATTCCTGTACACGGGGTTTCACTGGGCACATCTTCGCACACTGGCCATATCTCTTTACTCTGTCTGCATTATCCACTCCTGTTCATACCTGTCGGTGTCTGTTCCCACCTGCCCACACCTGCCCACACCTGTTCCCACCTGCCCACACCTGTTCCCACCTGCCCACACCTGTTCCCA
>NC_060281.1:74041288-74057604 GCF_021613505.1 Equus quagga | reverse complement strand
CACCTGTCCACACCTGCCCACACCTGTTCCCACCTGCCCACACCTGTTCCCACCTGCCCACACCTGTCCACACCTGCCCACACCTGTTCCCACCTGCCCACATCTGCCCACACCTGTTCCCACCTGCCCACACCAGTTCCCACCTGTCCTTCTGCGGAATCCCCCTGCTCCTGACTGTGCTCACCCTGCCGCCCCGGCCAGCTGCCCCTGCCCACACGTCCCTGTCCCCCCCGCTCTGCTCTGGCCCTCCAGGGGCAGCCTGGGCGCCCTGCGGCTGAAGGTGCGCCTCACGGAGGACCGCGTGCTGCCCTCCCGGTACTACCGGCCGCTCTCGGAGCTGCTTGCCACGGCGGTGCTGGGGCCGGCAGAGGTGGGTGCGTCCGACGAGCAGTCCCGCCGGGCGGGTGGGGGTCTGGGTCACCGCTGCCTCCTCCCTCAGGGAGCCCCAGCTGGGCTCTTCTGCTTTGGGGTCCCAGGGCCACCTCTCCTGCCTCCTGTGCTTGCCCAGGAGGATGCTGCCAGCCCCCTGGCTGTGCTGGAGGAGCTGACCTCAGGGGACTGCCGCCAGGACCTTGCCACCAGGCTGGTGAAGCTGTTTCTGGGCCAGGGCCTGGCCGGGCCCTTTCTGGACTATCTCACCCGGCGTGAGGTGGCACGGACCAGTGAGTTGGCCACATGACCTGCAAACATCACTCCTCAAGGGCAGGTCTGCAGAGGGGTCTCTGCGGGGGGATGGGGAGGCCTCGGGCAGAGGACAGGGGTTCCTGTGTGTGTGTGTGTGGTGTCCCCTGTGCTGTGCATCCAGCCAGCTGGGAGCACAGTCCTGGTTCAGGCCCTGGTTTTGCTACTCATGAGCTGTGTGACCTTAAGAACCTTGTTAAACCACTCTGGGCCTCTGTACTGTGAACAGAGTTGATGGTGCAAGTCCTCTCGATTCCTGAGGCTGGAAGAATCATGACCCCACGTTGGGTGGCGGGGGTGAGATGGCCCCCCCAAATCCCAGCAAACCCTTTTCTCTCTCCTCCCAGCCGACCCCAACACCCTCTTCCGTTCCAACTCCCTGGCATCTAAGTCAATGGAACAGTTCATGAAGGTGAGGAGGTGAAGGCCCCGTGGGGCCCGATGGCAGCTTCCTCGGGGGGACTCCCTTCCCAGTGCTCACTCGGAGCCCAGAGCTTGGCTGCCCTCAGGTGGTCCCGGGTAGCTGAGGGGGGTGGCTGGTGCCCGGCCTCGCCCTGACCTGCCCCCAGGTAGAGTCCCCCACCCCAGCCCTTGGCACGGCCCCGCCTCCCTCTGGGCCTCTCCCTGTGGGGTCCCCCGGCCCCCCGCTCACAGGCACAGCCCGGCCTCGCCCTCAGCCCCACCCTGTGTGGTGCCCCCTCCGCCCCCAGCTCGTGGGCATGCCCTACCTGCACGAGGTCCTGCAGCCGGTCATCAGCCGCGTCTTTGAGGAGAAGAAGTACATGGAGCTGGACCCCTGCAAGATGGAGCTGGGCCGCACCAGGTGAGCAAGGCCGGGGGACCCCAACCCCCGACCCCCTGCCTGCCTGGAGCCTCGTCAGGCTGGGCCCACGCCAACTCCCACCCTCTCCTTCAGGCGCTGCGGCTCAGGAGCTCTGCGTCCCGCCTCCCAGCCTCTCTGGGGCCTGAGGCTCTGAAGGCCGGGTGGGGCAGTGGTTAGGGAAGGACTCTGAACTCAAGCTCCAGGGGCCAAACCCCAGCTCTGCCACCGCTGATGGGCAGCGGTCTGCGTGCGGAGTGGCTCCCGGAGCCCTCTGGGAGCCTGGGTGGAAGCACGGGGTCATTCCACCCTTGGTGGGCTCTGCCTCTCTTTCCAGGACCTTCCCCTCCAGCCGGGGTGGGAGGCCTTGCTCCCGCCAGGCCACTGGAGCTGGTAGCTGGCAGTCCCTCAGGGCCCACGGTGGGGACAGGAGAGGGTCTTTCCGCCCAGCAGGGCTGTCCACCTTCCGACCACCCTAGAGGCAGGCATCTGGACCCCTTTTTGTAGGCAGGGAAACCGAGCCTCAGAGAGGGGAGGTCACCTGCCTAAGGTTGCACAGCTGGGAAGTTGTAAAGTGGGGATTTGAGCAGGCCTGAGCAGGAGTGCAGAGTTCATCTGTGAAACTCCAAGGCAAGGGCTTTTCCTGGTACGTCTGGCGAGGACCAAGTGACTCAGGGGGTGCCTGCAAGGAGCAGGGGCAGCTGGGGCCCTGGCCTGGCAGGGTGGCAGGCAGACTCTGGAGCCGGCAGTCCCGAGTTCTGACCTCCACTCTGCCACCTGTTTGCAAGGGGACCTCTCTGAGCCTCAGTCTCCTTCTCTGTCAAATGGGAACAATCAGGCTACTTAATCTGTTGGGTTGCATTACGATTAGATGACACGATGCCAGACACAGCGAGTTCAGGGCTTAGCTCGTCGTGTCCAGGACACAGTGGGGCCGGGAACCCCAGCCTGGCTGCCAGGGAGTCTGCAGCCTGAGGCTGGGCAAGGCGGACCCTCCACCCATATGGGAATGAGAAAGGAAGGAATGAGACGATTGCAGATGGAGGAGTGTCCCACT
The DNA here is from genome assembly GCF_021613505.1 of Equus quagga. Lineage (NCBI taxonomy): Eukaryota > Metazoa > Chordata > Mammalia > Perissodactyla > Equidae > Equus > Equus quagga. Next base: position 74,055,046 of record NC_060281.1, on the reverse strand, counting down.
GTCCACTCACCACGACAGTGGTTGAAGACCCACGACATGCTGGGCACTGGCTGAGCTGAGTCCACCGTGGGGAAAAAATGGACACAAGCCCCTCTTCTGGGGGGGTGGAAGAGAGAATAAACTGAAGAAGGAGGCTATTGCAGGCGATGGGTGGAATGAAGAAGACAAAGCGGGAAGGGTCAGGAGGGCCCAGGAGCAGGGGGAGCTTGCAACATTCCACAGGGTCACAGGGACAGCCTTGCAGACGAAGGGACATTTAAGCAGAGACTTGAAGGAGGTGAGGGAGGGAGTCGTATGCAGATCTGGTGGAAGAGCATTCCAGGCAGCCGGAACAGCAAGTGCAAAGGCCCTGAGGTGGGATCACGTGTCTGGCACGTCCGTGCTGAAAATGCACTGAACTGGAGTCTGGCATCATGTGCGGCCAGGAAGGGATGGCCTCTTTGAGGAGGTGACGTATAAGGTGAATGTGGAGGCAAGAGTGTCGCAGGCAGAGGGACAGTCTGTCCACAGGCTCCGAGAGGACAGTGAGCTGAGCGTGTTGGAGCAGGAGCGCGAAGCCGGGTGGGAACAGGAGGGGAGGGTGTGGAGTGGGCAGGCGGGGTTGCTGGGCTCAGTAGGGGCTGGGGAAGATGTGGAGCGGGGGGGATGCCCAGCTCTGAGGCCCAGCCGCCCCACTTGCTCCCCCAGGAGAATCTCCTTCAAGGGCGCACCCTCAGAGGAGCACGTGCGGGAGGCCAGCCTGGGGCTGCTCACGGGCTACCTGGGGGCCATCGTGGACGCCATCGTGGGCTCCGCAGGGCGCTGCCCGGCCGTCATGCGCCTCGCCTTCAAGCACCTGCACCAGCGCGTGGAGGAGCGCTTCCCGCAGACGGAGCACGAGGTGGGCAGATGGGGAGACCGAGGCTGCGGAGGGCAGCAGCTCGTCCAGGGACACGCGGAGTCAGGGCAGAGGGGGGACAGAACCCGGCTGCCCACGCTGAAGGCCTGTGTGTCTGGCAGAAGTGGGGGCGGTGTTCTCTGCAGGGTCTGGGACCCAGGAGAAATAATAATAGTTAATAAAAATAATAATCGCAGCAGCTGACACTGTATGCAGCCCTCTCCACGGGTCAGACCTTGTTTTCGGTGCGTTACGTGTTGTTACCCATTATCCAGTGTTCACATCCACCTATGAGGTGGGTACCTGTATTGCTCCATTTCGCAGAGGAGGAACCTGAGGCCCAGGCGGGTTAAGTTACACAGCCAGGAAGGGGTGGCGCTGGGATGGGCCCCATCCAGGCAGGCGGGCTCTTGCACCTGTGCTCATAAGCGCCAAGTGATAGACTCTGTGCAAAATAAGTGAATCTTAAATGCCGGCTGTGAGATTGAGAGCAAGCTGGCACACAGTAGGTACTCAGTAGCAGACACTCAAAATAAAGGCTAAAAGTAAGTCCATGCCTGGGCTGGGGCTTTACCAATATTGATACGGAAGTTGAAAACTCAGGTGCTACAGGGCTCAGGCAGGTGAGGAAATGAACCAAGTGTTTGAGGCGTGGGGCGGTAGGGAGTGGTAGGGCCTGTGGCGAACCGGATCCCACAGCTTGTCTGGTGGGAGCAGGCCTGGACAATCAGTGATAGCCATGTAGGATTGCCAGATCTGCAGAATTTTTTTTTTTTTTAAGCCAGTATTCTGGATTTTAGGTGCCAGCTCTCATTTTTTAATTGATTGATGCCCCATCTCTCCCCACTTCCTGTTTACAGATGGGGAAACGGAGGCCCAGAGAGGTCAAGGGTCTGGGCCAGGGGTTGGGGACTGAAACGGAGGCCTGTGGCCCCCCAGCTGGGGTCTCGCCCTTGTCTCCCTCACCCCCGCTGAGGAGTGAGCTCTGGGCCTCCAAACTGGGACGTGGCTTGGTGACACCCAGCTTGCCGGGTGCTCAGCTGGGCTGCCGGCAGAGGTGCTAAGTGGGACACAGGGAGGAGGCAAGGGGAGGGGGAGGCCAGCTCCCCAGCCAGCCTGGCCCTTGGAGGGGCCAGTATCAGGGACGCCAAGTGTCCCCCAGTTCTCGGCCCCCAGGGTGGGCAGAGGCCGTGGGCAGGGAGCCGGGACCGTCACAGGCCGGGGGGGTGGATGGGGGAGCCCAGGGGACCCCATCTCTGCCGCTCTGACATCTGTTCCTCCTTCTCGAGAAAGGAGGAAGTTAATGAGCTGATGTCAAAGGCTAAAATTACGCTGGGACAGGGCGGCCGGGGGGGCGGGGTGGCTGTGGGGGGCAGTTCAGGGTTCCAGACGGCGGGTTGGGGTGAGACCCTCCAGGCACCCAGCTCCTCCAGAGGTGCCCAGGAGGCAGGTCTCAGGTGTGAAAACAGCCCCTAAATAAAGGCTGGAGCACAGACTCGGGCTAAAGATAGCCGGCGAGTGGGGGGAGCGGGATGGGGGGAGCGGCGGGGGCCGGTGCCGTGGGAGGGGCCGCCCTCTCTCCAGTCTCCCTGAGCTTGGGGGGCCAGGCTTCCCTGCAGCAGGCCTGGCCTGGGGCTCGCACGGACAGGCACCGTCCTTCACAGTGTGCAGAGGCAGAGGCTGTGGCTGGGGGCACATGGGCCAGGCGCAGGGACCTGAGTGTCCTCGTCTGGAAAACGGAGATAATAGCATCTCCCTCCGCCCCCTCACTGGGATTGTGTGAGCATTAGATGTCATAGTCCAGGCTTGGTTCCCAACCCCCAGCTAGCGCACCGCAGCAGCTGGTGTCAAATACAGGAGAGTGTGGTGAAGAGCAGAGAGTTCAATTCCAGCCTGGGGTCAAATCCTGGCTCTGCCACTTACAGCTGTGTGGCCTTGGGCAAGTGACTGTCCCTCTCTGGGCTTCAGTTGCCTCCTCTGTGAAATGGAGATATAATAAAGTGAGTATTAAGTAAACAAATGTGTGCAGAAGGATCTGGCCTGTTGCTATTATTATCAGAAATCATAGATCTGGGTTGGAGTCCTGCCTCCTCTACTCAGCAGCTGTGTGACCTTGGGCAAGTCACTTGACCTCTCTGAGCTTCTGCTTCCTCATCTGTAGAATGAGAAGAATGGTGGTGCCTCCCTCATAGGGCTGTGCCCTGAGTACAGTGGTTGGCACACAGCGGACTCTGAGGATGTTTGGCTAAATCTGATTGTGCAGGATGGGTGTTGTTACTCCATTTTCCAGGTGGAGAAACTGAGGCCCAGAGAGGAAAAGCCCCTTTGGCAGACCTGTATGGCCACCTGACCCATCTCCCATCCCACTTCCCCTTGCACCACTGATCTATAGTCCTTGCTGCCTCAGTTTCCCCAGCTGGGAAGTGGGTCTGGCGGCCCCTCTCACCGGCTTCTCCTCTCACCAGGACGTGAAGTACCTGGCCATCAGCGGCTTTCTCTTCCTGCGATTCTTCGCGCCTGCCATCCTCACCCCGAAGCTGTTCGACCTCCGGGACCAGCACGCAGACCCCCAGACCAGCCGCTCGTTGCTGCTGCTTGCCAAGGTACCAGCAGCAGAGGCCCCTGCTGGGTGTCCTTAGTCAGGGAAGAGCATAGTAGGACCAGAGCAGGGGGGCAGACCACAGAAGACCCCAACACGACCCAGAGAAGGAGGAAAGTGGGAAGCAGGCTGGTAGTCATTTACGCCTTAGTATGAATTAGACCATCCTTTGCAAAGTGGTCACCTGTTGGGGCTCTGATGGGCTCCAGAGGATGGATGATGTGATCAGCAGTCCTGGGTGGGGGGATCTGGGCTTGGGAGGGAACAGAAGACGGGCACTGGGGGTGCATATCTGTGCACAGGGAGGGGCAGATATTGCTCAGAGCAGGTGCTGCTATGAGTCTTCTCCTTTGGTGAGCACTGATTTGGGAGCCAGGACCCTGGGGCTGTGTTCGGGGTCCACAGAGGGCCCTTCCCCCTGTGGTGACCGTGGCCCTGGCGTGCCCTGCCCCTTGCTCCAGGCCGTGCAGAGCATCGGGAACCTGGGCCAGCAGCTGGGCCAGGGCAAGGAAGTGTGGATGGCCCCCCTGCACCCCTTCCTGCTGCGGAGCGTCTCTCGTGTGCGGGACTTCCTGGACCGGCTGGTGGATGTGGACGAGGAGGAGGGTGAGTTCCTGTGTCCCTGCCACAGCCAGCCTGTCACCCCACTGGATGCGCTGGGCCTGCCGCCCCCCCCACCCCCAGCACTGAGACTGTGGACCTGTGCGTCAGCTAGTCAGTCCACTAACATCTCCTGGCACCGGCTGTGCTGGGTCTCAGAGATGATCAGAGTGCAGGCCTTGCCCTCCAGGCCGCTCCAGCCAATGTGGAGAGGCGGGTGGGGATTGTGGTGCGGGGTCCACACAACTGACAATTATCTAAGTGCCGACTCTGTAACGGACACTGCTCTGGGCCTGGGAATAGCTGTGAACAAGACAGAACAGACTCCTGCTCTCACGGAAGTTTTATTCTAGTGGGGACCACAGGCTGTGGGCACGATGAATTAGCCGAGCACATGGTGTGTTAGGGAGGATGAGTGCTAAGGAGAAAAAATAAAGGAGGGAAGCGAAGGTTGAGGTGGGGGTGGCAGGTGGAACTTTTAGAAAGGGTGGCCAGGAAAGACCTCGCTAGGGTGACATTAGAGCAAAGCCCTGAAGGAGGACAGAGAGCATGAGGATCCTGAGGAAAAACGTTCCAGGCCGGGAAGAGCATGTGCAAAGGCCCTGAGGTGGGGCCAGAGAGCACTCGTGAGGAGGCCAATGAAGAAGAGTGAATGAGGGGGAGGAAGGTGAGGATGAGGCCACCGGACAGTTTTAAGCAGAGGAGTGGGGGTTGAGTCCGTATCACAGTGTTGAGTGCAGGTCACCTGGGAGCAGCCCGTCAGAGTGTGGAGCCCCGGGTTTGCCTGGTGCATCTCTGGTGCGGGGCTCCCTGGGCGGACTCCCCTGGGCGCCATGGCCGCAGATCCCTGCCGAGGAGAGGGCCCAGGGCCTACATGTGGTCCGGGCCACCCTCAGCGGCGCTGTCCCCCTCTCAGGGAGGGGTCCAAGGCCTCCTGCCTCCGGGGGAGCGCAGGCTCCTGCTCATCCCTGGGGCCGCGGGCGCGCCGGCAGAGCGGCTGGGCCTGGAGCGGAGGGGCTCACTGTCCCCCTCCCCGTCCCCAGAGGCTGGGGGACCGGCCAGGGCCCTGGTCCCGCGCTCGGCGACGGTTCGAGAAGGCTACCTGCTGAAGCGCAAGGAGGAGCCGGGCGGCCTGGCCCCGCGCTTTGCCTTCAAGAAGCGCTACTTCCGGCTCAGCGCGGACGCGCTCTCCTACGCCAAGAGCCCCGAGTGGCAGGTGGGGCCCCAGCCCTGTCCCGGGGAGGGCTTCCAGAGGGGGCCTCCCCAGGGAGCCGCTTCTCTCTACCCAGGGGGAAACTGAGGCCTGGGGTTGGGGGGGGGGGTTGCGATGACTTGCCCAAGGTCCCGTAGCGACTTAGCAAGTGCCAACTCTGCTCACACATTTGGGCCATGCGGGCACAGACGGGCACAGACACACCCACACACACCCATCCTCAGGCCTCCTTCCGCATGCACCGTTGAGGGGCGGACATATCCCCCACATGTGGATGCACACAGGGCAGGGACGCTGCTCACCGCGCCCCCCCCCCTCCCCCTCAGGTCTATGCCCCCATCCCACTGAGAAGCACATGAAACGGGAGCTGCTCGCTCCCAGGTACATGCCCGGCTGTATAGGCGCCCACATTCGGCATTCGTTCACTCACTCATTCATTCATCAAACATTTGAGTGACTACGAGGTCCCAGGCAATGTTCTAGGCACTGGAGATACAGCAGTAACGAGACGTAAAATGCATGTTCTCATGGGGCTGCCATTCAAGCGTAGCACAAGCCGAGCCCCACGCTGGGATCTACCCATTTCTGAGTACCACATCCCTAACTGCCACTAGCCAGCCCTGGAGAGGGTGCCCACGCTGACGGCTGCTGCATCAGCAGAGCGCCATTCTAGACTTCAGCTCCCTGGGTTCCAGCGCTGGCGGCACCAGCCGAGGGACCCTGGGAGGGTCATTTATCTTCTTGTGCCTCAGTTTCCTCATCTGCAAATTGGGAAGAACAGAGCCAGCCTCAGACATTTGTTGTGACCATGAAATAAGGTGATGGATGTAGAGTGCTTAGAACCACATCCCAGGTGCCGCAGAAGCGGTGGCTATTATCCTTCTTCTTAAAGAAGGAAACTGATGCCCGGATAAGTTGTCACTTACTCAGAGAGTGACGGGGCAGGACTGCGGGACTCATGGAACAGCCAAGGGGACACGCACACAGATCACAGATACACAGAGTTGAATGTCCCCACCCCCCGGGGCCCACCTGAAGCGCACACCCAGAGGAAAGCTGTCCCTGGGCCCCGCCGCCCCGGCCCCAGCCCCCAGGCCGCCCCGCAGCGACGGTCCTGTCTCCCAGACGCGCTCCTCCATCCCGGTGTCGCACATCCGCGCCGTGGAGCGCGTGGACGAGGGCGCCTTCCAGCTGCCGCACGTGATGCAGGTGGTGACGCAGGACGGCGCGGGGGCGCTGCACACCACCTACCTCCAGTGCAAGGTGAGGCCCCGCAGGGGTGCGGGTGACGGCGTCCCCTGGGTCCCCCACCCCTGACCGCCCCCGACTCCCTGCAGAACGTGAACGAGCTCAGCCAATGGCTGTCGGCCCTGCGCAAGGCCAGCGCCCCCAACCCGGACAAGCTGGCCGCCTGCCACCCGGGGGCCTTCCGCAGCGCGCGCTGGACCTGCTGCCTGCGGGCGGAGCGCTCAGGTGAGGGGGCGGGGCTGACTCGTGGGGGCGGAGCCTGAGCCCCCCCCCCCCCCCCCCGCCGCACCTGTCAATCAGCGGTGTCCTACCTCCGCCCGGGCTGGCTGTGCAACCTTGGGCGAGTTACTGAACCTCGCCACGCCTCAGCCTCCTCAAGTGTGGAATGGGGCTGATAACAGTGCTCAGGTGTCTTGCGAGGATTAAGTGAGTTGATATCCACAAAGCGCTTAGGATCCTGCCCGGCACGTGGCGCTCATCAAATTGCACCCCTGGTGTCTCGTGGTACACGGGCAGACCGTGGGCTTGCTCTCGAGGAAGACAGGTGAATAAGCAGAGAATTTAATACAGTGTCACGAGTACCGAGATGAGGCTTTCGAGGCTCCGGAAAAGGCCTCTGACCCAGCCCCAGCGCTGGAGAGCAAGGAGGGCTTCCGGAGGAGGTGTTGCTTACATGTGACCTGAGAAGAGAAGTTAAGGAGCGAAGTTGGGGACAGGGATGGGGTAAGAAAGAGCGTTTCAGGCAGAGCACGGGCCTGGAGGCGAGGCAGAGCGGGCTGGAGGACAGGAAGGGTCTGCGTGGCTGGACCCCGGATGTGGCAGGAGGACAGAGGCAAGGCTGCTGCTCTGGAGGAGGGTGGAGGCCGTGGGGCTGCAGGGGAGGACTAGGTTTGAAGGGCGGTGTTAGAGGGGAAGGGCAGGGTTTGGTGGCTGCCTGGCTGTGGGGGCTTCTGGAAGGGCGTGGGGGCGGTTATTGATGATGCCGTGTCCCCTCAGCCGCTGGCTGCAGCCGCACACACGCGGCCGTCACCCTGGGGGACTGGAGGGACCCGCTGGATCCGGATGCTGAGACGCAGATGGTGTATCGGCAGCTGCTCCTGGGGCGGGACCAGCTCAGGTGGGTGCCCCCACCCCTCCCACTGCAGCTGCTGGGACCAGCGGGGGCAGCCACCCACTCTGGCCTCCCACCTTCCTTTCTTCCTTCTTCCCCTGCGCCTCAGCTGGGCCTCCCTGGGGCGGGGTAGGCTCAAGGTGAGGCCCGGGAAGCATCCTCGGGGGCCTCATGCAGAAGTGGGTCTTGGGGTCTTTTAATACCAGGGGATCCAGAGACGTGGGCACAGACCTTGGGTGTGTCCCTCCCCTTCCTGGGCCCAGGATCACCGTTATTCAGTGACAGACACGTGTTCCAACTCATTATACAGAAGGCTCTGAAACTGGCGTGCCTGAGTTCAGATCCTGACCTGGCCACTTACTGGCTGTGTGATCTCGGGCAAGTTGCTTACCTTCTCTGTACCTCAGTTTCCTCATCTGGAGAACAGGCATAACAGGAGTCCCTACCTCATGGGCTGGTCCCCAGGGTCAGATGAGCTAATAGGGATAAAGCACGGGTGGGGACCTGGCCACACGGTCAGCGTTCGATAAATGCTCACGGTTCTTATTACGCTGTGTGACCTTCAGTAAGTGTCTTCACCTCGTGGTGTCTCAGTGGCCGTCTGTATAATGGGGCCATCAGTACGTACCTCCCTCAATACGTGTTTTGCGATAATTAGATGACCTAATATGTTTAAAGGGCTTAGAACATTGAGGGGACTTTATAAACGTTTGTATGACCATGATAATGACGGTGACAACTAGGGAGGACCTGTCATTCCTCCTGCCACCAGCAGAGAATCTGTGTGGTAGAGAGCAGGGTTGGGAATCAGGGCCCGGCCTTTTCTGTGTCCCTCTCAACTTCCAGGAGGAAATTCCTGGAGAATTCTAGCGTGGACACGACTCCGGAGGCTGGCACAGTGAAGGGCTCTGGCTCCTTGGAAGGTAAGGGGTCAGAAAGTCCCTTTTCCTGGCCGGCTCTGATGCCCCCTGCACTTGCCAAGCAACTGCGATGTCCTCGCGCCTGCTCTCTCTCCTGTTTCCGGTCCACCAGCAGGCCAGGGGTGTAGGTGTGGGCTCCGGTACATTTTGGGGTTCTCAGGGCACAAGGAGAATCTGGAGCTGGAGGAAGCCCTTGGTCGGGGGTGGCAGCCTGCCCTGGCCTGGCTGAACCCCCGTGGCCCCCTTGTCTCCCTCCAGGGGCCTGTCCTGATGCCCTGGCCCGGCAGAAAGCAGCAGCTGCCCGCCTGCTGGAGGTACTTGCGGACCTGGACCGAGCCCATGAGGAGTTCCAGCAGCAGGAGGAGGGGACGGTGGCCCCTGGCCCCCTCGGGCCCTGAGGGGATGCCACAGCCACCTGGCCGGAGGAGAAGGAGCCGCTGGGCTCTTCTCAGTGTACCCTGGTCCGGGAGTGCCCTGTGGCTGTCCTGTACCTCATTGATGCTGTGGCTTGGGGGCTTCTGGAGATAGCCTAGTCCCCTGTGCTCTGAGCCCAGAACCTGAGGCATGGAAGCCCTTTGGCAGGGGCTCAGCCTTGCACTGAATGAGTCTCGCTCTCTGGGTTGAGGCTGACTGGAGTGGATGGGATAAGGAACCTAACTCATTGGGTCTCTGCTTCACCGGACTGGCCTCTGCCTGTGAAGCAGTGTGGCACCAGTGAGGCCAGCCTGGCCCTGAGCTGCTGGATACAGCTGTACCTGAATCCCTGATGCCCATGTGGTCTTGTTGCCCCAGACAAGCACTAAATGGGCTTAGCCCTCCCTGTTTTCATGTCTGTCAATCCCTGTTAACATCACCGATCCTCCTGAACCCTGCCCTTGGCCGAGGGTCCTAACCGCAAGCTTCCAGAACCAGGTGCCCTCAAGAAGAACTGAGGCTGGGAGCCCAGTGTGCCAGACTCAGATCCTTGGAGGCTGGGAGACCTTGGGCCAGGCTCTTTCCCTCTCTTTGAGCCTCAGGTTACCCTGTATAAAATGAGGAAGGAGTGAGTTCAGATGCGTGGGTGTCAATCTGGGTTCTATGGAGGTGGCTCTGGAGCCAGGCAGGGGTTTCTCAGACGGGGCTCCAAAGCCCCCTACCCCGGGGCTGTCTGCTAGACACGCAGATTCCAGGCCACCCCCTCCCGCAGCTCTACTCAATCAGCACCTGAGGGTGGGGTGGGGGCGGGAATCAGGGGTTTTAACAAGTTCCTCAGGCCACGTGGATGCACATGAGGTTTGAGGATCCCAGGGCTGGGCGACTTTCTATATTCGCGTTTGAGGTGAGACTTCGTTTGAGACTGAATCACAGAAGGTAAAGTGTTTGGGAACACCCAACTGGCAGAACTGGAAGGGCCACCAAGGCCTCGTTTCCGGCTTTGTGTGACCAGAGGGTGGGACAGAAACTGAACCCGCCTGGCTGGCGACAGGCTGGACCAGGAAAGGCACGTTGCTATCCCGCGGGTGGCCAGCAGGGGTCGCCTGGAGCCGCAGCGTCCGCCGCATCCGCCCCGCATCCTGGGATGCTGCAGAGGCTCCCACGCGGCCTGTCGCAGATCCTGGGATCTGTCCTCCTCTGTCCCTAGACAGAGCCTGGCCCTCCTCCCCGAGGCAGGGGCCGGCCTCTCAGGCCAACGAGCCGATCATGGGGTCGCCCAGCTCCTGCATGTCATCGGGGGGCTTTCAGCCCGAGTTCATTCCTCGTAGTAATTGTGCTAGGGAGCGCCAGCACTTCCGCCCCCGCCCTCTTGGGGATCAGGAGGGTCTGCCTCCGCCACCATCACGCCCCCTGCCTGCCCCAGGAGAAGAGAATTATGGGGACCGCCCATCTGCAGCTGCCCAAGGCTGAGAGGGACAGCGGTCCCGGGGCCGTCATTTCGCGGCAGGCTCCCGGATGAGGTGGAGCCCCCCGCCCCCCACCCTGAAGGCTCCCAGGAACAGAGCGACCCACCCTGCGTCTTGGCAGGAAAAGACTGGATGAGGAGGAGAAAGACCGTTTATTTCTCCACCCACAGTGGGATTGGTAGGTTTTCAAAAGAGCAATCGCTGGCGTCCCCTTAAGCCTTGGCTGTCGTCCACCGCGGCAGCCAATCAACAGAGGCGGAGCTGGTGCGTTGCCTGGGCAACAGGCCCCTGGTTGGCCGAGACCACATCCACTGCCCAATCCCAAGGAACGGAAAATGGACTGTTTGCTGTCCGAGCTGCTGTCTGGACCTGCCGGCCTAAGCCAGGCCTCCTCGTTCGCTCCTGAAGCCAGAAGCTCCAGCCTTTGGGTCTCGATGTTGGAAGCGATTTGGTGGCGGGAATGGAGCGGGAGGAAAGGAGCACAGGGCCTTTGTCTGGGACGGACAGAAGGCGAGGGGATGGGAAGCGAGGAGGAGGTCAGGGTCCCAGAAGGATGAAGAGACACAAGCACAAAATAAGATACCTCTAGGCCCCCTCTCTCGGGCCTGCCCCTTTGCAAAACTGCTCAATCATCTGGAGGTGTCCACCCCATGGGCCTACCACTGCCCACTGGTGGCTGTCAGGGATGGGTGACAGAGATGGGGTAGGCTGAGCGTCCCCAGTGCCCCTTCCCCCCCGGGAGCCCCAGCAGGCCCCTGAGTGCGTGACCTGAATCCTGCTGCTGCAGACGAGCCTGTGCAGCTGCGACAGGGGCACAGACGCGATCCGCGCAGAGTATCACAGGGGTCTTCCTGTCTCTTCCCCCAGTGTGGGGGTAAGTAGAGGCACGTGGGTGTGCGTGCATGTGTTCAACAGGACACGTGTGTTTGTGTGAGGGGGAGGGAGGGCGCCGTGGTTTCCAGTCCCCTCTGTGCCACCCTCTCAGGGAGCTAGGGGTCGGAGCCGGCCGGCCTGCCATCCTCCCATCATGCCAACTGGTACCAGCCAAATCCTGGGAATGCTTCTGGCTCCTTCCGCAGACTCCTCCCCAGCCCTGACCCTGCGCCGCCAGGACACACCCGGCGGAGGGAGGCGTACGCTGGACAAAGCAGGAGGGAAGGTGGGCGGCCTCAGGCCTTGGCGGTGGCCTCCGACACACCCTGGGCTGTGAGCTCGGCCAGCACGTTGTCTAGGTAGCTAGCGTCCGGGTAGCCGTGGCCCGTGAGATTGGATCCAAACTCGGTTTTGTGGTGGATCTCGTTCCACACCACAGTGTCCGACTCGCCCGTGGTGTTGGACGTGCCGATGGTGAAGATGAGCCTCCGCTCCCAAGCCGTGATGAGCAGCCGCAGCACCTGCGGGACGGGGCACCGGGAGGGCGGCCGAGGTCACAGGCGGCCCGGCCCTTGTGCCTGGGGCCACTCTCGCCCAGCCTCCCCGCTCCCCGGCCACTCGGTGGCTGCCCAGCTGGCCGCTTCCTTCCCTGGCCTGTTTCTTCCGGGATGAAGGAAGGAAGCATCTCAAACTCACGGCCCTCAGCGGTGTTGGTTTGGACCCCACAATGGCTTAAATAGCCACTTGTGACTTCGTTGGCAATGTTCAAAAACCTGGAGATTTCTGTGAGAATCTGAATTTCTGGCTTCTCTTGAAAATCACCAAGCAAACAATCTATGTGAAGAGCCTGGACTGTTTGGGTTCAAATCCAGGCTCCACCACCTACTAGCTGTGTGACCTTGTTAAAGTTACCTGCCTTCTCTGAGGCTTTGTTTCCTTATCAGTAAAATGGGGTCAAGACCTTGACCTCAGTGGGCCCATAAATGAGGTGAGGGCTGGGCACACAACAGGTGCTTATGGTCAACGCTGGGGCGGGGAGGCATCTGAGAGCAGCAGTTGGGGATGATGGGGACCGCAGGCCCCGGCCCGCTCCCCCCACCCCTGCACCCTCGTGGCACCCACCTTCCGGCCCTTCTCGTTGTTGGGCAGATAGCAGTGGCGTGGGAAGCCTCTTGCCGTGAACTTCTTGCCTGGGTTGGGGTGCTCAGGGCCCTGTGGGGAGGGGCAGTGGGTGCTTGAACTGGGGACAGGGGTGGGGGCTCCGGAGGGGCAGAGCCAGTGGGGTCAGGGGTCCGAGGGGGCTCACCTGGATGCCTGTGGGGATGTCATAGACGATGCGGATGGTCTGCGTGTCGGCGAAGCCGGGCAATGAGTGGGGGATGACGTGGAACTCCATCTTCCCGGGCGGCTGAGTGCCCGTCTTCTCCCCGTAGATGGCCTTGCAGGTGGGGCACTGCAGGCTGCCATCCTGGGGGGGTGGGGCTGGCGGTGAGGTCCCCAGGGGTCCCGGCCCACCGCCCCCCCTGCCTGCTCCCCACCCACTGCCCCGCCCAGCCCAGCCCACCTTGTTGCCGTTGGAGTACATGGCCACGAGGCACAGCAGGTGGTACATGTGGCCACAGCGGCCCAGGCGGCCAACCAGCTCGGGCCGCACGCCCTTGTGCCGGAGCACGCCCTCGTAGCCGGAAGCTGTGACCAGGCGCTCCATGCAGATGGTGCAGTCCTGGGGGGCAGGGAGGGGACACTGAGGACTGGGGAGGGTGGGACACCCCGGGCCAGCGCTGCCTCTCAGCAGGAGCCAGGGTCCCGGCCACAGGGGGCGGCAGCACACCCGGCTCTGTGGCCCCCATCTCTCCAAGGAGAGGACCCCCAGGTACTGAGTTCACACGGAGGCAGAGGCTCCCTCACGCCCCTCTGAGGGCTTACAGGCTTCTCCCTCAAAAGGAAAACTGACACACGTGTGGTGGAAAATATGGCTAAAAATAAGATGCAAAAAGTGCCCATCATTACAAGATTGATCAATGTGATTCTATCAAACTTCAGCATTTCGGCATTTATCAAAAGACTCAGTCAAGAAAGTGAAAAGGCAACCCCACACCCCGGGAGAAGAGGCTGTGACACACAGACCCAGGCTTTCATGTCCTGGAGGGCGGAGGCCAGGCGGCCAGGGGGGAGGGGCGAGGCCGCTGCCGGGACCCCTGGGGGCTCACCTCATCGGGCGGGTTCTTCACCTTCTGCATGTATCGCCGAACCACATCCTCAGGGTTCTTACCTGCAACAACACAGTGCAGTGGGCTTGAGGGTCCCCGGAGTCTACCCCTGAAGGCTTGGCTCAGGATGGGGTCAGGGGTCAGAGGGGTGGGGTCAGAAGCTGAGGGGCTGGCAGGAGGCCCATGATGTCAGGGGTTGCTGGAGGTCAGAGGTAGCAGGAGTTGGT